>NC_041390.1:419206400-419227322 GCF_002162155.2 Triticum dicoccoides | reverse complement strand
TCAGAAAATGAAATATGACCTCATCCTCGCATCAGCCCTACGTCAGCGGTCAACTAACCAGTTGACTAGTCAACTGGGCCCATGAGGGGCCCACTGGCAGTGACTAGGCATTGCCCAATCAGCATCTGACTAGGTCAACAGGACCCATGGGCCCAATGGCAGCGGCTGTGGGGGGGGGGGTCCACATGGACAGCCATGTCAGCAACGCCGGAAACGGTGCCGGAGTTGTCTCCGACGACCATATTCAACAGCGGCGCGCTCGGGAACGGCCGGAAATCGGCTACAAGGGGTCGTTCGGCCCGCGCGTAAGCTCGTTCCAGCGAGCGTTGAGCCGCGCATCCAACGATGCTGATGGGAGGGCTCGGGGGCGGCCAGAGCATCACTGGCGACGAGCAAGGCGGCGGCGGTGTTCGGTGGCGCAAGGATAAGTGGGTTGTGGGGGCTCTTTCGGCGCGGAATCTGGTGCATTCGAACGCGGGCATCGCACCGCGTCGAACGGTGGCAAAGGTGGTCATTGAGACGGCCCGCAGCGTCGGCTGCAAAGTCTATCGACAGTGGCCAGAGCTCGAGCACGCGTGGACGCTAACTACAGTGCACGAGGAGGAGAAGGGAGAGGGGGGTCGAAGCGGCTGCTCACCCGGCCCTGTAGGTGTGCACAAGTGGGCTCGAGGAAGGCTTGTCAGAATCAGATTCGTTGGCGAGGTCGATGACGCCCGAGGAGGAAGAAGGTCGGCCCGGTGATGGAGGGGCTTCCGGCTCCTGCTCGTGGGCGTGGACGACGATGCTGATGATCATGAAACTCCGGGACGTGCTGAAGAGGGTTGGGAGCAGCGGTCGCCGTGGTGGGCGCCGGTGGGTGGCGACATGGGGTGCTTGGTGGTGGGGTCTGGTGGGGAGTGAGAGAGAGGAGGACAGGGGGAAGTGGGCGAGTGGAGAGGGATCCCGAGGCGTCGGGGCTGCCCATATCCCCTCGCCGGCGACGTGGCAGCTCATCATGTGCAAAACCGAACCGAAAACCAAAAACCGAACCAAAAAAACCAAACCGAACCAAAAAATAGGTTTTTTCAGGTTTCAGGTTCAGTTTCAGTTTCCAAATCTGGAAACCATTTAACAATCGGTTTTTTCGATTAAAAACCGATGGTTTTCGGTTAAACCGAAATAAACCGAAACAAGCTTCGTTCTGTGTTGAACAGTCGACGACTTGAGCTGATCCCTCCTGTCGCCCCCTCCTTTTATAGTGATCCACCCATCTCCTTGCTGCTGGCTCCGCGAGGTGGTACTAAATTTTGCGGCATGGCTGGTGCACGCTGGCGCCTGGCGCTTGGGCCTGGGCCTTGGGCTGCCTAGCGCAAGACCTAGAGGCTGGCGCTTCGCATGGGCCACGACCCAGGAGCATGATCCTAATCCTCCAAAGAAAAAAGGAGCCTGGAGGCTACAAACTAGCGTTCTGGTGTTTCATGCCATATTTTTTCCACGTAAAAAACCTGGAGGCTAGTGCATGCGGTGCTCTTTCCTTGTCTTGTCCTTAGATTTTGCTAGTACGTAGATACATCTTTGTGAATGCTTCAGCGGTCATATATTGCCTCGATATGGTGCACGTCGTATGTACATAATACACCAAATCATGTCTGCCATCTAATGATTTAATCTACGTACACAGTTCTCAAAAGAAAAAACCAACCTGCATACACAGATTGAATCATGTGATAAAAAAAAGTATGCATTGTTCAAAAATTCGCGTCAACTTTGGTTATTTTGGTTATTACCGAAACCAAACCGAAATTAAATGGTTATTACCGAAACCGAACTGTATCTATGTATAAAACCGTATAAACCGAAGTATAAAAACCGTATAAACCGAAAACTGTATAAACCGAACCGAATCAAATCGAAAAAACCGAATGCACACCCTGAGTGGCAGCGCGGGGCGCCACGCCAGGTCCGGTGGGAACGAGCTGGGGGGAGGGCTCGGTCGTGTGAACAGAGAGGAGAGGGATGACCGGGGAGGGGGAGTGCCGGCCTAGCTGGGTTGGCAGGCTGGCTGGGCCGAAGCCCAGGTGAGGCAGGGGCTTTCACACCCCTCTGATTTTCCTTTTTTTTTGAAACTTTTGTATTTTCTTTTGGCCACTAATTACTTTGCAAAATTATGCCACGGGCCAAAAAAAATTCAAAGAATTATTGTGCACTGCCACAAAAAGATTGTGAGACTTCTAAAAAAGCTTGCAATTTTTATAAATTAAAAAGATATTAAATTTAATTGCTTTAGCCACAGTTTTAACTAGTTTAGGGCACTTAGACATTTTGGAAAAATGTTAGTTCACCGCCAATATTGTCAAAAGAATATTTTCCACGTGATGAACATTTTAGTTTTCATGTTTGTGCAATTTAGAAATTCACTTAGCATTTGAATTTGCATTCAAAGGGGAATTTGAAAGAAACAAGAGACAATGATGAACAAACACTTGTTTAGCAAAAGGATTAACTTAACCCAAGGGATTACTGTAGCATCATTACACCCGGGTGTTACAACTCTCCTCCTCTAAAAGAAATTCTTGTCCCGAGAATTAAGAGGTAGAAGGGAACAGGTCGATGTATTCAGCCCGGAGGTTATCTTCGTGTTCCCAAGTTGCTTCATCTTTAGTATGATTCGACCATTGCACCTTGAGGAACTTGGTAACCTTCTGGCGGGTTCGACGTTCAGCTTCTTCAGGAATGCAGATAGGATGCTCTTTGTATGTGAGATCATCTTGAACTTCAATCAATTCCGGGTCCACTTCACGCTCCGGGTCCTTGAAGCAACGACGAAGTTGTGAAACATGGAAGACGTCATGGACGTGAGAGAACTGAGGTGGCAACTCCAGTTGATAAGCCACCAGTCCACGATGGGCAAGAATGTGGAAGGGACCCATGTAGCGCGGAGCTAGCTTGCCCTTGATTCCGAACCGATGGGTGCCTCTCAAAGGAGTGACATGCAGATAAGCTTGTTCACCAGGTTGATAAGTTGAACCCAGTGTTTCCGGTCATAGTTGCTCTTCTGGCAGGAATGTGCCGCCTTGAGATTATCTCGGACAATGCGAACCTGCTCTTTAGCTTGTTGAATAATGTCTGGACCAATGAGCGTCCGTTCCCCAGTTTCTGACCAATTCAGAGGGGTTCGGCACTTACGTCCATATAACACTTCGAAGGGTGCCATCTTCAAGCTGGCTTGATAACTGTTGTTATAAGAGAACTCCGCATAAGGGAGAGATTCTTCCCACTTCTTGCCGAAAGAAATAACATAAGCCCGAAGCATGTCTTCAAGAATTTGATTGACTCACTCGACTTGGCCTTGGGATTGGGGATGATAAGCAGTGCTCTAGCTAATATGAGTTCCCATTGCCTCTTGGAAATTGTCCCATAACTTTGAAGTGAATATAGTGCCACGGTCTGAACTGATCTCCTTCGGAATGCCATGGAGTGACACAATTCTGGAGATATATAAGTTTGCTAATTGACTAGCTGCGATAGTCTCCTTGACTAGCAGAAAGTGAGCAACCTTTGAGAATTGGTCGATAGCGACAAAGATAGCATCGTTACTTTCTAAGACTTGGGAAGGCCTGTGACGAAATCCATTTGGATCTTATCCCACTTCCACTCAGGAATCGGAAGCGGTTGTAGAAGTCCAGCTGGTTTCTGATGTTCAGCTTTGACGCGACGACAAACGTCACATTCTTCGATATATCGAGCAATGTCTTGCTTCATCTTGGACCACCAATACTTATGACAAATGTCTAAGTACATCTTGGTACTCCCCGGATGAATAGAGAGAGGGGTGTGATGTGCTTCTTTCATCACCTTCTCTGTCATAAGCTCGAACCAGGGTACTACAATACGATCTCTGAAGTATAAGGTTCCATCTTCACCAAGCGAGAAATATCAGGATTTCTCTAAGGCAAGATCCTTTTTCATCAAATCAATGTGAGCATCTTTGGCTTGTACAGACTTAATAGCTTTGATAAGAGTTGGTTCCAGGACAAGGTTATTCAGAGAACCCTGTGGAACTAGTTGAAGGTTCAGCTTGCATAGCTCTTCATAAAGGCGGGGTTGAGCTTTGAAGACCATGTGATTATTGCAATAAGACTTGTGGCTCGGGGCATCGACCATGACATTAGCCTTCCCATGGGTATAGGATATATTGTAGTTGTAGTCAGCAATAGCTTCCGTCCATCGCTGCTGGTGGAGGTTCAGATCTGGCTGAGTAAACAGGTACTTCAGACTCTGATGATCGGTGAAGATCTCACAACGATTACCGAGAAGGTATTGTCGCCATAGCTTCAGTGCATAGATAACCGTAGCAAGCTCAAGGTTGTGAACTGGGTAGTTCTCTTCGTGAGGACACACTTGACGGGAGGCATAAGCAATCACCCTGCTCTCTTGCATTAGGACACAGCCTAATCCTTGACGTGAAGCGTCACAATAGATGACGAAGTCCTTGCGTGAATCAGGGGGAGCAAGCACTGGGGCAGATATCAGCTTGTCCTTGAGTGACTGGAAAGTTTCTTGACACTTTTCAGTCCAATCAAACTTAATGCCTTTG
Source organism: Triticum dicoccoides (assembly GCF_002162155.2). Classification (NCBI taxonomy): domain Eukaryota; kingdom Viridiplantae; phylum Streptophyta; class Magnoliopsida; order Poales; family Poaceae; genus Triticum; species Triticum dicoccoides. The sequence goes on along the minus strand of NC_041390.1, from coordinate 419,222,746 downwards.
TGTAGCAGATTGGTCAGTGGCTTGGCGATCTTGAAGAAGTTCTCGACAAAGCGGCGACAATAGCTGGCTAGTCAAGGAAAGCTTCTGACTTGCTTGACAGTCTTCGGAGGGGTCCAGTCAAGAATAGCTTGAACGCGCTCTGGGTTGACGTCAATACCATCCTTGGAGATGATATGACCAAGGTAGGTGACTTCGGGTAACCAGAATTTGCACTTGGAATACTTGGCATAAAGTTGATGCTCTCGATGCTTTTCTAGAACAAGACAAAGATGTTCAGCATGCTCTTCTTTGTTCTTGGAATAAACAAGGATATCATCCAGATAAACCACGACGAACTTGTCGATGTATTCCATGAATATATAATTCATCAGACGAAAGAATGTAGCTAGAGCGTTGGTTAAACCGAATGACATGACGGTCTACTCATATGAACCATATCGAGTAATGAAGGAGGTCTTGGGAATATCCTCTTCACGAACACGGATCTGGTGGTAACCCAACCTCAAGTAGAGTTTAGAGAATATCAATGAACCAGCCAGTTGATCATACAGATCATCGATCCGAGGAAGGGGATATTTGTTTTGAATTGTAGCTTGGTTGATAGGATGGTAGTCTTGGACCAAACAATTCATTCCGTCCTTCTTCTCGACGAAGAGAGAAGATGCTCCCAAGCAGAGGAACTTGGACGAATGAAACCCTTATGAAGAAATTTGTCGATTTCCTCCTTAAGTTCAAGGAGCTCATGAGGCGGCATCTTGTAGGGTCGTTTGGCGATAGGAACGGTGCCTCGTTTCAAGTTGATGACGAATTCGACAACCCAAGTAGGAGGTATCCCTGGGAGTTCTTCTGGAAAGGCATCTTGGAAGTCGCGAACAACTGGAATCTTTTCAATTCCCTCAAGAGGTGTTGCGTTCAATGCAATCAAGACATAAAGTCGTGCTTTAGCGTTTTGGACAATCTGAGCATGGTAGCTTACTATCTCATCAGAAGGATGTAGGAGATGAATGACTTTGGTGGCGCAAATGATAGAGGCAGTATGTGATTTCAACCATTCCATTCCTAGAATGAGGTCAATGTTGGAAGACTCCAGAATAATGGGAGAAACATGGAAGTCTAGCCCTTCAATTTCAATTGGGACGTCGCGACCAATCATGGTGGTCCAACACTAGTCCGCAGGGGTGCGTACCACTATCGGAGTGTTCATGGGCTCGCATCGAATGTCATGTGCGTATGAAAAAAATTGACATGAATGAATGTGATGCTCCTGAATCGAATAAAACAGAAGCCGGTACTGAATTAGCGAGAAGAGTACCCATCTCAGTGGCGGGCTGGTATTGAGCTTCATTCAGATCAACATGATTAGCCTGACCACGACCATAAGGTCTGGCATTGTTGTTTTGGGCCTGATTGTTACGGCCAGTTGAAGGCAGAGCCAGCTGGTTCCTTTTCTGATTGCACTCTTTGGCAAGGTGACCTGGACAGCCACATTTGAAGCACAGACCATCATTGGGATTGGGATCAGGAGCTTGGGGTGGTACAGCTCGAAGAGGCTGCCTGTGCGGTGGAGGAGGCGGATGAGGTGCAGCATAGGACTGTCTTGGTGCAGGTGTATTTGGACGATACATGTTTTGGGGAATCCATATCCGACGCTTCTGCGCTGACGAGCCTGAAGATGAGCCAGCATCATGGCTGCACCTGAGGGATCCCTAGTGTTCCTGAAGACCAGTCTCAACCTGAATAGTCTTGTTCACCAAGGTGGCGAAGTCAGCAAAGTCATGATCGAGCAGTGCTAGCTTGATATCAGGGTGAAGTCCATCACGGAACTTTTCTTGCCTATGAGCATCAGTTGCAATGTCTTCTTCAGCATAACGAGACAAGTCCAGAAATTCCTGCTGATAAGCATCTACAGTCTTGTTGCCTTGGGTGAGGTTGCGGAACTCTCGCTTCTTCCTGTCCATAATTCCCTGAGGAACAAAGCGGGCATGCAAAGCGGCTTGAAAATCCGGCCAAGTGATGACCATTCCAGGAGGTAGGGTACGCATGTGGCTGTCCCACCATTGAGCAGCGGGACCCTTGAGGAAGAAGGATGTGAAGGTGACATAGCTGGCAGGGGCAACACTAGTAGACTCCATTTCATATGTGATGTTGCGAAGCCAGTCATCAGCATCAAGGGGCTGAGTTGAGTTGCGGTAGATGGTCGGGTTGAGGCACATGAAATCCTATAGAGTTATTGGGGCTGGCTGTTGATTCATGTTGGGGCGAGGAAACTGAGCCATCATTCCTTCCATGAATTGATGATTTAGCTGAAACTGTTGCATCATTCTGGCCATGAATTCAGGCGGTGGTGGAGCGTGGACACCACGGCCACGACCAGCGGTGTCGGCGTTCTAGGAACGGGGGTCCCCAGACTTGCCTGCCTGCGACCCGCGGTGTGGCTAAGCCAGCAAGCTGTACGGCCCATCTTCATCAACAAGGCATCCAAGACCCTCGCGAGGGGCCAAGCCTCGCGAGGCTGACGACAGAAGACCTCCTCTGGAGTGGCCTAGTCGGGAAGGCTCACGAGAGCGGAGATATCAAGGCGACGCAAACCTCGCGAGGCTCTCGTGACACGAGCCATGACAATCGACACCAGGCGGGCGCCAGCGCGCGCAGCGTCCTTGTTTCCTCTTTGGTGCTAAGGAGGCCTGCGCAGGCGAGGAGTACCGAGGCATCAGGTAAAGGTTTCCATATCAGTGCAACAAGACCAGGATCAGAAGGATGGCAAGAGGGAGGTCATCGTGGAGCCCAAGACGACGTCACCACCAGAGCCTTGTACTAGCTGTCCCCCTTCAAATTTGCCCGCCGTTGTTGGCTCCCTTCCCGCTCAATATTTGGGAAGAGGACCAGGGCCTCTATAAGTAGGACTAGCCACCACCATAGGCAGGGGGAGGACCATTTTAGACCATCCAGAACCACACAAGTTAGCCAAGCACAAGAACACCTCAACCTGAGGAGGTTGTTCTTCCCATTGTATTGTTCATCATCAGCCCTAGAGGCAATCCACCACCATCCCACTGGAGTAGGGTATTACACCACAACGGTGGCCCGAACTAGTATAAATCTTGTGTCTTTCTGTGTTGCGAGTTCGTCGAGTTCGTCCGCGAGATCTTAGCGAGCTAGGGCGTAGATCGATGGGAGGAAAAGACTTCGCGTGCACCCTAGTGTTCGAACCTTAAGTGTTTGCTGAAACCCCACATCCAACACTTGGCGCGCCAGGTAGGGGTGCGCCATAGCTTCCCTTCCATCAGTTTGTCGCTCCATTGTCTCCAATGCGGACACTCGACGTGCTCGAGCCGAGCATCGGGCTGCCCTCACCGCCCGCGTTGCTCAGACGACCCCCATCGACGGGCCACCTCATCGTTCTCTGTCTCCCACCGCCAATGCTGCCACCAGTCCGGTGGGGAACGAGCAGCAAGTGTCTTCGCTGCATTCTTCGGTAGGCAGGACGGCCGCACTGCCACTCCATCACTAACCCCGGCCGGTTCTTCGTCCCATGCATGGTATGCTCCCATGGAGGCGCGGGCCGCACTCCTTGCCGCAAACGAACTCTTGCGCTACTGCCCAGTCGACGACCTCTACGAGGAGTGGCTCGACCGTGTCGCCGAGCTCTTCCGAGCCGCAGGGGGCTCCTCGGCGCTATCTGTCTCTCTGCCTCACCCTCAGCCGTCCACGGGCGACGAGGCCCGGGGCACGCCTCCACCACCGCAGCCCAAAGACAACGCCTTGGCACCAAGGCGCGCGGCCACGCGGTGTGATCCACCATGCCCGGTGCCCACGCGCAAAGAGAGAAGCTGCCAAGAAATCCCTCGACCGCAAGGAGCTGCACCCGCGCTTCCCGCTCCGCCTCGTCAAGACCGCGCGCCGCCCGCGGCGGCCCCGCGGGGACCTCGTCAAGACCAAGCTCCACCTCCGAAGCGGGCCCCAATAACTACGGTTGGCTGCCGCGCCTTCACCCCATGCTGTGCAGTGTCACCTGGCCAGGCAAGTTCAAGCCGGATCTGCCTCCTCGCTACGATGGCACCACCGACCCCGCGGAGTTCTTGCAGCTCTATGAGCTGAGCATCGAAGCATCCAACGGCGACGAGAAAGTCATGGCAAACTGGTTTCCCATGGCTCTCAAGGACGGAGCCCGCTCCTGGCTCCTGAACCTGCAGCATGGCTCGATCTCCTCCTGGGACAAGATGCGCGACCGCTTCGTCGCCAACTTCCAGGGCACTCGCGACTGCCCGCTGGCCGCGGGTGACCTGTGCCGCATCAAGCAATAGCCAGGGGAGACCCTCCAAAAATACATTCAACGCTTCAACAACACCCGCCTCAAGATCCCCAAGGTCACGGATGAGGCCATCATCTTCGCATTCTCCGACGGCGTCCGTGACGTCAAGATGAAGGAAGAGCTTGCTATCCATGAGGAGCTCTGCACATCTCAGGAGCAGTTCAACCTAGCGACCAAGTGCGCAAGAGCTGAGGAGGGGCGCCTCTCTCTCCTTGAGCTGCCAGCCGTGGGCACAGAAGAGAAGAAAGCCAAGGCCAAGGACGTGAAGCGCAAGGAAGCAGTGGTGCTAGCAGCGGAGCCTGACACCAAATGGGGCAGAGATCAGCCCGAGTCATCTAAGAACAGCCAACCATTCTGCGCCTTCCACAACCTGAACACCCACAACACCAGCGACTGCCAAGAGCTCAGAGCCATACGAGAAGGACGCTACGGTTGACGCCCCGAGCGCAGCGACCGGGGCTACGGCCGCGGAGGAGGACGTGGAGGTGGATGCTGGGACGATCGTGGCCCGCGCCAGGAATGGTGCGACATGCCTCGTGAGGACCATTGGCAAGACCATCCTCGCGAGGGGGCCTGGAGGGGCCAGCCTCGTGAGGATCGCCCCCAAAGCAACGCCGGTCTTCCCCCGCTGCCGCCACCAAGAAGGAATGACGATCATCATCAGGACGAGGGAGCTGGGGGCTTCCAGGAGCCGCGTGCAATCGCCTGCATCGTGGGCAGCGCCCAGGCCCCAGCCTCTCAACGCATCTTCAAACAGTTCGCTCGCGAGGTGAACGCGGTGCTCCCCAAGCTTGAGGACGCGCGCCCGCTCAAGTGGTCCCAATGCGCCATCACTTTCGACTCGGCAGATCAGCTCAAGTGCGCGACCACCGCTGACGTCCTCCCGATGTTGTGTTCCCTAGTCATCAGCAATGTGCAGGTTACCAAGACCCTCATCGACGGTGGTGCAGGGCTCAACGTCCTATCTGTCGACACATTCTACAACCTCCAAGTGCCATATGAGCAGCTCCAGCCTACCAAACCTTTTCTCAGGAGTGACCGAAGGCTCCACCACACCAATAGGGCAGGTCCGCCTACCTGTCACCTTCGGCACATGCGACAACTACCGCACCGAGCTCATCAATTTCGACGTCGCCCACATCCGCCTGCCGTACAACGCCATCCTCGGGTATCCGGTCCTGGCCAAGTTCATGGCGGTCACCCACCACGGCTACAACGTCCTCAAGATGCCCAGAAGCGGCGGGGTCATCACGGTCCCATGTGAAGAAAGGGATGCGGTGTGCTCCCTCGAGCGCGCCTTCCAAGCTGCAGCAATCGATGACCCCGACATCAGAAGTGAGGGCCCTTCGGAGGCCATCCCCAAGAAGAGGCAGCTGCGCCACGCAGGACCTCAGGAGGATGACGTCGCGGTGGGAGCCTCGGCAGGATCAGCGTCGGTCCCAGGGGCGCCTCCCTCCATCGCATAGGAAGGCGCACCCAGCGCCCTCCTCGGGCAAGGCTCGAGGGCTCTCTTCTGGAGGGCCTCAGGCCTTGCCAACCTCACGAGGGAGGCGCTTGGGCACCACTTGGAGGCGTGCTACACGACGTGTTTTCCTCAGAAAAACACAGGGCAAGGGGTGCCCACCACTCAGGAGTTCATCGCCAAGACCACACAGGAACTGCAAGACGCAAGAGCCATGCATGGCAGCAGCCGCTCACAGGGTGCAGCTCACCACCCAGGCGAGGGTGCTGAGCTGCGCGTCTGCATCGCCATCCCACGGCTCAACAGGGCCGCGTCTCAGGAGCGCTTCTGGCCTTCGCGTGTGGGCTGTTGCGAGGGCCCGCCACACAGCTACGTCTGCATGCCCCCTCGGCTTGCCGAGCGTGGCGTCGGCCTATCAACGCAACATGCGGCGTGACCTGGTGGCTCAAGAGGCCAGGTACCGCGCCATCCTGGAGGAAACGAAGACGGTCTTCGGGGAGCCTCCTGAGGCCCCAGAGCCTCCCGAGGCTCAGGGCTCCGGTGGCTCATGAGGAGTCCTTTCTTCGATGCACGCCTTCACCTGCACCAACTATGCTTCGCCTACAGAACCAGGTGACATCTTCCAAGCTCGTTTAAGCTGAGAGCGCCCCTTGGGCTGCATTATTCCCAGGCCGCGTGGGTCTGTCCCTGCGGCATGTATCCCTTTTGCTCATGTCTTTAGCTTGCCTTGCTGGGGGCGCCCTTCAGGCTGCATCATCCCCAAGCCGCTCGGTCCGGACCCAATGGCATGTATCTTCCTGCATTTACCCAAGTTGATCTGCCTTCCCTGCTTAACCTGCCTACGGTTATCACCTGCTCGATCATTGCCTCCCACGGGGCCTCCTCACAGGCACGGTGCTGGTGCATGGGTCCGTCCCTGCCACGTCGACAAATCTAAGCGGTTGAGCTCTGGCTCGCGGCACGCCCCGCGCATGTCACCTCACCAAGCCCTTAGCGCCTTCACTTCATCTGGACCAACCAGCGGCAGGCAGGTGCCAGTAACGGCAAACCATGTTCTTCTTGTGCTTATTCACAGGGACCCCACGGTGAGGATAGCAGGCGGCGCCGCATATCTCCTTTTCTCTCGTGCACTTCGCCTGCGCGTTAAAAGGGGGGCTCCTTAGCATCGCGACTCAGGAGCTCTTACTGGCTCTCCAGCCCTCACCCCCTGGCCTTGACCACGGCATCGCGACCTGGCATACCAGCGGCGGCTGAGCTCGCTCGAGGGCCGGGACCTGAGGACGCAGAGCACTAAGGAGAGCATGGGAGGAGGGAAACACGTATGGGTCGGCCTAGCTATGCTGCACAAGTTGGCACGCGGCCCTAGAGCAACGTCAGGAATCGCCACGAAGTTCACAAGATAAGTCTCGCCCTCAGATCGGCTAAATGTCTGAGCCTTATGGTCGCCCACGCCTTGCCGCAACCCCGTTGCGGCCACGTCAACTCCCTTTCTTCCCTTACCGTGGCCGCTTGAGCGCTAAGGGGACCTCCTGAGCATCGCGCCTCAGGGGCTCTTACCGGACCTCGGGCTGCACACCTCCTAGCCTTGACCACGGCACGCGACCTGGCATACCAGCGATGGCTGTAGCTTGCCTGGGGATCGGGACCTGTCGGCATAGAGCAACAAGCCATCGCGAGGAAAGAAAGGGGGGACCGAGCCTTAACGGGACGCGTGTTCACCAAATCTTCATGACAGGGAAAATAAGCACAAAAGACATTACAGACCCTTATATGCCCCGCGGGGCGCTTCATGATTCTTCACAGGGAATGAATGCTAAGACTAAGAAGGACCCTATCTACACCCTCCTGTGGCAGACACCATCATCAACAGTGGGCCACGGGAGGCCGGCGCCAACCCCATCCAGATCAACGGCGGCGACGGCCAAATGCGGCGGCACTGCTCTGAGGGCGGCGAGAGCTCGGGGGCACGTAGCTGTCGTCGCTCATCTCCGGAGTCTCGTAGAGCTCAGGATAGCTATTGGACTCCCAAAGGCTGCTGCTGCTGGGGTGGCCGCTAGCGGAACGCGCGTCAGCCTCACGCTCCTCTCTGGAGCAGCACTCCAGGCAGCGGCCCTCAGCATCGAAGACCTTGAAGAAGAGCATGGAGACGTCGTCATACTCAAGGTGGATCGCGAGGGCACCCCTCGCGCGGCAGACCCGCGCGATCTTGCCCCAGCCACGAGTCATGAAGATCTTCCCAGTGGGGACAGCTTCGATCTCCGCTCCAGTTGCCGGAGCACCGCAGTCGGCATGCTACAACCAGAGCTCGAGAGGCCCCCTCGGCGGCATCACGTCAGAGAAGAACCGCGGGAAGCAGATCCAAGAGCTCGGGGGCATCGGCGCCCACAGCACCAGCTCGCGCGAGGAGTCCGCGGCGTGGATTCCTAGGATGACGGAGCGTGTCACCGCAGCACCGGCGGCGCTGCTCATCGCTCCGCCTTCCTGAGTCCTCGGCTTGGGCATACAGGGGTAGCGGATACCCTGGGGCAGACCGCTGGCACCAAGGCCTCATCACCACCTGCATCGCCACTTCGTCACGGCAGTGGATCGCCCTTTTCTTCGGAAGTGGCTCCGGGTCATCTCGGGGGGCCTTCCCCTTTTCTCTGGCAGAGAACCTTCTGATAGGCGCCATTGATGTGAGCAGTGGAGCAAGAAGGAAGAAGCAAGCGAGCAAGGAAGAGATGGGCAACGGGGGCTCAGCCCCCCTCCCCATTTCTAGCAAGAGAAGGCCAACCGACACTTCTCACGATCGCAGGTAATGATGGTTTTCCTTGCATGTCGCAGGGACTTGTCAAGTCGTGCAGTTGCCAAGGCAGCATGGGGAAGTGGAGACGCCCACGTCCAATCAACCGCCATGCGTCAACCGAGGCCGCAGGCTTTTGGGGGCCCGCGGTGCTCCGTACTTGACCCTTGGCTTCGCCGCGAAGCCAAGCCAGAGCGCACCTTGGGCCCGGGGGCTACTGCCGGCGTTCTAGGAACGGGGGTCCCCAGACTTGCCTGCCTGCGGCCCACGGTGTGGCTAAGCCAGCAGGCCGTACGACCCATCTTCATCAACAAGGCATCCAAGACCCTCGCGAGGTGGACGACACAAGACCTCCTCTGGAGTGTCCTAGTCGGGCAGGCTCACAAGGAGCGAAGATATCAAGGCGAGGCAAACCTCACAAGGCTCTCGTGACACGAGCCATGATGATCGACACCAGGCGGGCGCCAGCGCTCGCATCATCCTTGTTTCCTCTTTGGTGCTAAGGAGGCCTGCGTAGGCAAGGAGTACCGAGGCATCAGGCAAAGGTTGCCATATCGGTGCAACAAGACCAGGACCAAAAGGACGGCAAGACGGAGGTCATCGTGGAGCCCAAGACGGCATCACCACCAGAGCCTTTCGCAGGCAGAGACCGCCTTTGTCAGGATAGCTTGTACTAGTTGCCCCCCTTCAAATTTGCCTACCGTTGTTGGCTCCCTTCCCGCTCAATATTTGGGAAGAGGACCAGGGCCTCTATAAGTAGGACTAGCCACCACCATAGGCAGGGGGAGGACCATTTTAGACCATCCAGAACCACACAAGTTAGCCAAGCACAAGAACACCTCAACCTGAGGAGGTTGTTCTTCCCATTGTATTGTTCATCATCAGCCCTAGAGGCAATCCACCACCACCACACTGGAGTAGGGTATTACACCACAACGGTGGCCCGAAGCAGTATAAATCTTGTGTCTTTCTGTGTTGCGAGTTCATCGAGTTCGTCTGCCAGATCTTAGCGAGCTAGGGCGTAGATCAGTGGGAGGAAAAGACTTCGCGCGCACCCCAGTGTTTGAACCTTAAGGGTTTGTCGGAATCCCACATCCAACAAGCGGGTCTAACCATCCTGCTAGCATGTAATAGACATAGTTCAGCATCGAGCATTTGTAAAGACCAAGGATCATTCATGATGAAACATGCATAATGGAAGAGGTACGATGGATACCACATAGTAGTCAACACGACAGTGTATGTACTATTCAAAATATTATTCTAAGGAATAACTATGGCTTGTCCAACTTTGGGGTGAATGTGGTCACGGGATCCTAATGTTATAGTTAGTAAATTCGTCTAACCCGAATGGAAGAGAGATCAAAGTCCTAGAGTATAGACGAGGAATAAAAGATCATAATACCACCCAATGGCGACGTGGGCCCATAAGACACACATCCATGTTGGTAAAAGTTTTGTATTGACTAGACTCAACTTCGGCCAAGGAGTTGGAAAGGGGGCTACTTATAGGCAGTCGGCTCTGATACCAACTTGTGACGCCCCTGATTCAATCATACACTAATCATACACGCAAATGTGTACAATCAAGATCAGGGACTCACGGAAGGATATCGCAACACAACTCTAGACACAAATTAAAATAATACAAGCTTTATATTACAAGCCAGGGGCCTCGAGGGCTCGAATACATAAGCTCGAATACACAAGAGTCAGCGGAAGCAACAATATCTGAGTACAGACATGAGTTAAACAAGTTTGCCTTAAGAAGGCTAGCGCAAAAGCAACATCGATCGAAAAGGCAAGGCTCCCCGTCTCCCACGCTCTCCTTCGTGCTCTACGTCCTCAGGTCCCGGCTCTCGAGCAAGCTCAGCCGCCGCTAGTATGCCAGGTCGCGTGTCGTGGTCAAGGCCAAGGGGTGAGGGCGGGAGAGCCAGTAGGAGCTCCTGAGACACGATGCTCAAGAGCCCCTCTTTTAACGCGCAAGCGGATTGCGTGTGAGAAGAGGAAGCTTGCGGTGCTGCCTGTTGTCGTTCTCGCAAGATTCCTGCAAGCCAGCACAAGGAGAAACACAATCTGCCATCATGGTCGTCGGTCGGCCGCTGGTTGCTCCGTGAGGAAATGGGGGTACTGAGGGCCTGGTGAGGTGACGTGCGCGGGGCATGCCGCGAGCTAGAGCTCGACCGCTCAGATATGTCGACGTTGCAGGGACGGACCTGTGCACAAGCGCCGTGCAAGCGTGGGTTGCCCCCTTGGGAGGTGAAAGTCATGCAGGTGATAGTTATAGATAGATTAAGCATGAAAAGCATACTAGCTTAAGTAAATGCAGGGAAGACGCATGCCATTGGGTCGGGCCCGAGCGGCTTGGGGATGATGCAGCCCGAGGGGCGCCCCCAACAAGGTAAGCTAAAGACATAAAAAGTGATACATGCCACAAGAACGGACCCACGCGGCCTGGGAATGATGCAGCCCTTGGGGCGCTCCCAGCTGAATGAACTTGGAAAATGTCACCGGGTTCCATTGATGTAGGAGAGTTGGGGCAGCTGAAGGTATGCGGTGAAGGGGCTACTCCTCATGAGCCACCGAGGCCCTGAGCCTCGGGAGGCTCTGAGGGTCCAGGTGGTTCCTTGAGGACCGTCTTCATCTCCGTCAGTGCAGCATGGTGCCTGGCCTCCTGAGCCACGAGGATGCTCCACAGGTTGCGCTGATAGGCGGTTGTTGGTGTCAAAACCGGCGGATCTCGGGTAGGGTGTCCCGAACTGTGCGTCTAAGGCAGATGGTAACAGGAGGCGGGGGACACAGTGTTTACCCAGGTTCGGGCCCTCTCGATGGAGGTAATACCCTACTTCCCGCTTGATTGATCTTGATGATACGAGTATTACTAGAGTTGATCTACCACGAGATCAGAGAGGCTAAACCCTAGAAGCTAGCCTATGGTATGATTGTTGTTGTCCTATGGACTAAAACCCTCCGGTTTATATGGACACCGGAGGGGGCTAGGGTTACACAGAGTCAGTTACAAGGGAGGAGATCTATATATCCAAATTGCCAAGCTTGCCTTCCACGCAAAGGAGAGTCCCACCCGGACACGGGACGAAGTCTTCAATCTTGTATATTCATACTCCAACAGTCCGGCCAAAGTATATAGTCCAGCTGTCCGTGGACCCCCTAATCCAAGACTCCCTCAGTAGCCCCCGAACCAGGCTTCAATGACGATGAGTCCGGCGCACAGATTGTCTTCGGCATTGCAACGCGGGTTCCCCTCCAAATCCTGAGTACCTGTCGTAACGAGTTGTGTCCGGCCTCCCATGAATTTTGCACTCCTCAGCTTCTGTGCCTTAATAATGGCTATCTTCCACGTGTCGAGCGAATGCGAGAGGTCGGGGTGTTTTTACATTTACCACCCTAACCAGGTAGATGAATCATCTATTTAAACAGTCGGGGATCTTCAGATCTAGATCACGCCACCTTCCCACAGCGAGTATCCATCGGAGTGTGCCCGGAAAAATCCATCCCGTCATGGCCGGCCACCGTAGCTCCTCCTCTCGCCCCCGTAGCCCTAAGCCAGGTAGTTGGGAGAAGTGTTCTATTCCCCATAGCCAGTTAGTAGAGTTGCAGACCCAGGGGTTTCTTCCTCCTACGTACATGGTCCCCGTCTGAGCCGGACTAGCCACTTATAATGGCGGCGAGCAAGCGGAAAGCTTTCCGAACCCATCCACGGGGGAGCGGGTATGCCTCGTCCCTTATTTATTGAGGGGACTCAGATTTCCAATCCATCAATTCCTCCGCGGGCTCCTGGAGTTCTATGGCCTCCAGCTGCATAATTTTACTCCCGCCTCCATATTACACATCGTAGGCCACGTTGCCCTTTGCGAGCTGTTTCTGGGCTGCGAAGCTCATTTCGAGCTATGGCAGAGGCTATTCTGCCTCATGCCCCGAACACAGAAGGGGTCAATATTTCAAGTGGGCGGAGCCGAAATATGGCGCATCGTCGGGACCAGATACCTATCTGGTACTCCGAAGAAGACATCCGAAGACCGGCCTTCGGAGTGGTTTTATATGGAGGACGTTCCCCTCCCAGACCCTATTCGGATGGGCCTTCCTGAGTTCGACAACGCCCCTTTGAAGAAACGCCGTAGCTGGCGCCCTCGGAGCCCCCAAGAGGAAGATAACAGAGTGGTCCTTTACCTGATGAGCCGGATAAAGACACTGGCCGAATCAGGACTGACAATAATCGAGGTTATGTCTGTATGTATAATGTGGGGGGTGCAGCCACTTCAATATCGGGACAACCCATGTGGCACTTCAATGGAGAAGACGATGCCACCCGTTGCGCCCGTAAAGGTCCGGACTCCGCCGCCGCTGTGGCAAAAATACTGTCCAATTTATATAAGGGAGAGGAAGAGGAGTTCATCCATATTAAGCCGCGGGATGGATTCTCCATGTACAACCCTCCAAACTGGGTGAGCTGCTGCTTTTTACTCCGAACCTTCCCGCTTTCTTTGTCATAAATATTTACCTTGCTATTTCATAGCAGGAACTATGAAAAGCTGCGAAGGAGATTCACAGCCCATCTCCACAGCTAGAGGACCCTGATCGGGCCCTCGATCCCGGACTCAAAGAAGATCCGGACATATTCGTGGAGGTCATCGACGTGACGTTTTATCAGTTAAGCTGCGGCGGTGCCTTGGTGGCCATCACCGCCGATTATCCTGGACTGCTCCCTGCATCTCATGTAAGTAAAACCGGAGTCCCAACTTCCGAGAAGGATCCCCTTTTTCGCACTTCACCACCGCACACGTATGGTGTCTTGCAGGGAAGGTCCTCGGGATGCCATGCCGAACCCGCAGTGACTCACCAACAAGGGGCACCAAAACCGGGTAGGCTTTAAAGGAAGGCGGTCAGGACTGAGATGCCGTCATAGAGGTATGAAAAAGAATCCTGCTCCGTGGTTATTGTCTTTAAAATATAATAACGTTCGTGGTTAAAACCAGGAAAAACGCTCGTCGGACCGTATCCGGAGAGCCTGCCGGCCATGCCTCCACCAGCCGGGCTCCAGAGCCGGTCTTGGAGGCATATGCTAACGTGGGGACAACGCCGGATATTCCTCCTACCAAGGATGCAGATAGGTTGTCCGCTACAAATTCCGAAGTGGAGAGTGCCATGAAGCACAGGCGTCGCCGGGCCGTACTCCGCGACCCCGGTTTTTCTGAAGAGGCGTTTGATGCCTTCAACTCAGGGGACGCGTAAATCCGAGCTGCTCAAAATGGTCTTGCCAGAGCCATGGACCAGTATGTAAAGGATATACGGGTAAGAAGATCTGATAATTATATATATACCAGTATCCCCTGAGACTTGAAACAGTTGGCACAACTGATTTAAGGATCCCTATTTGCATAGGTTCTTACTGAGAAGGATACCCAGTTGTCTCAAGAGCTGGAGGAGTGCAAAGCCCAGCTATGGCCGCAGTTGCCAAAATGGAGGAGTCCTAGAAGGCACCATCTAGTAACACTTGTTCCTATCGAAAAGAATGAGATGTACCAGTTAATATTTGGCTTGCATGCTAGTCTAATCAATAGATTCTGCAGATGATCCCGAAGTGAATCCGGAGGAGCAACATGCTCAATAACAGTTGAAGGCTAGCGAGCGCGTGCTTACACAAGTAAGGCAGGGGGAAACGATCTCCAAGATGCCAATACCCGGCTGGATGTTGAACTGATAGATGTTCGGGCTCAGCTGGCTGACTCCGTGAAGGAGAATAAAAGGCTTCGGCGCGGCATTTTTAGTAAGTGCTTGAGCGAACTTCTATAGAGTTCAGCGAAGAAACCAGCTAACAGAGCTATATCTGTAGGTATGCTGACGGGCCATCCCGGAGGGGAGATGCCCGGGTCTGTGGGAGATCTTCTGCCAGAGCTCTCACAACTGCACGAACAAGTTCGGCAGGTGATGCAGGACTTTGCCCATGCCTTGTGGCCATCGGCCTCCCTGCCAGGAGGCATGGGGGAGCTTGTAGAGATACTCAAGGAAGCGCGGCAATGCTTCCGATTATGGAAGATATCTGTCTGCCGACAAGGTGCAAGGGAAGCCTGGGCCATGGTGAAGACTTGATATACCAAGGATGAACCGAACCACATGGACAAGGTCGGACATGTAGGGCTGGACGGGAAAGAGATCCCCGTCAGCTTGGTGTATGACCAGGTGAAATTAGCCGCAAAGTGTTCCCAACGGGATTGTAGGCTAGACAGCTTGTTGGATGGTATAGAAGAAGAATTTAGTCAGTCTAAGTGACTGTGTACTTCGAGTGACATATATTGTCCCTAGCCAGATTGTAAATCATTTGTCATGGCGGACCTTTTCACTTCGACCTCCGGACCCGACAGTCCGGAGTGTATCCGAATACCCTCTCGGTTATGTAAAAACCGGTGCATGCGTGGAAACCAGGTGTAGGGGTCATAAGTGCTTGAACAGACAAGTACCCAACTAGTTATGTTATATTACATGGATAGTAAGAAACATCTTCCAAGGAGAATAGTTCCGTTAAGGGTTCCTTTTCCTGGGTACGCATGCATTAATGTGCATGTCCGAACTACGACAAGAGACGTGGGATATAAACATCTGGGGGTATGTATTCTATTAAGTAAAAAAGGTCATCCTTTGTTCGCCGACTGAATATTCCTTTAAGAACGCTAGCTTTCGGCTTCACCCAGTCTGAGGTACACGTCCGGCTGACCCGGCAGTAACAATCGCAGAGGTGCTCCCCTTATGCCCTAGCCGAATTAACAGGAACGTAGGGCATAAACACAAGAGCCAGGCAACCCAGCTTGGCCAAAACTTAAGTCATATCAATGCATATAATGCCAAAGAAAAGGTGCATGTGTAAAAATAACACATGTGCGGCAGGCATAGATCCTGAATCATAATTACATTAAGCTTCTGTATAAGAAGCCCCAGGTATAATGAGCACGCTTAGCGCGTACAAATTGTGCAGTCAAGACACATTTTAACCTTTGAAGGCCATGAAGAAAAGGAAGAAAGACAGGAAAATATAGATAACGAATATATAAAAAATTGACGGAGGTAAGGAGACGAACATAGAGTCCGGCTCTAGGCGTAGAACCTTCGGAGTCTGGCCGCGTTCCATGGGTTTGGCTCGAGTCGATTGTCCGATGCATCCCGCAGACGGTACGCTCCACCGGTCAGAACTTTGTCAATAACAAAGGGACCTTCCCATTTGGGTTTGAGCTTGTCCTTTTTCTTCTCTGGTTGGCATAGAACGAGTTTGCCAATATTATAAGTTTTGGCCCATACTTCTCTGCTTTGATATCGTCGAGCCTATTGTTGATAGAATGCGGATCGGGCTTTTGCCACGTCACGCTCCTCCTCCAGGGCGTCCAAACTCTCCCGCCGATCTAGCTTGGCTTCTTTTTCTTCGTACATGCGCACGCAAGGTGAGTCATGAATGATGTAGTTGGGCAGTACCGCCTCTGCGCCGTACACCATAAAGAAAGGTGTGTATCCGGTAGTGCTATTTGGCGTGGTCCGCAACCCCCATAGTACGGAGTCGAGCTCCTCGACCCAGTGCGTATCTGATTCCTCCAAGGACTGCACTAGCACTACAAAAAAAGACACATCCGTGACATTTTGGGCTGAACAAAAAAAAATTCTGTCATACATATGACACTTCTATGACGATTATTGTGACAAAACCCGGTATCATCATAGATGTGGTGGGCTCCTACTTCTATGACAAAAAATCATGACAGAAAATGGGCTTTTTGTCCTGGGCAGGC
>NC_041390.1:419167415-419205938 GCF_002162155.2 Triticum dicoccoides | reverse complement strand
GGACCCCGTGGTGTGGAGGGCTGGATGAAGAGTAGACGGTGGAGGGGTGCCCGTGGAGGGGTGGTTGAACAGTAGCCGGTGGAGTAGCGCACGATGGAGGCTGGATGAACAGGAGCCCGTGGAGGCTAGAGGAGGTCGACGGTAGCCCGTGGAGGCTGGAGGAGGCCGACGGTGGAGATGAACAGTATCCCGTGGAGTCCCGTTTTGTGGTACGCCACACCCCTCCCAATGAACAGGACCCCCGTTTCGACCGTAGGAGGTCCGTTTTGCGGTACGCCACACCCCTCCCGATCAATAGGACCCCTGTTTCGACTGTAGGAGGTACGTTTCGTCCGTTTTGCGGTACGCCACACCCCTCCCGATCAACAGGACCCCCATTTCGATCGTAGGAGGTCAGTTTCCTCAGTTTTGCGATAAGCCACACTCCTCCCGATCAACAGGACCCCGTTCCGAACGTAGGAGGTCCGTTTCCTCCGTTTTGCGGTACGCCAGGCCTCGTTTCCATCGCCTGTTCCTTCCAAGCCCTCCCGATGAACACGACCACACATTCCGTTCCGACCCAGCCGGTTGGCTCCCACGTGTTCCGTTGCCTCCCGATGAACACGACGCATTCCGTTGCCTTCCCATGAACACGACGCATTCCGTTGCCTCCCCATGAACACGACTCATTCCGTTGCCTCCCCATGAGCACGACAACGACACTTTTTCTCCGTTCCGACCCAGCCATGTACACGAGCCCTGGCCGTACGTATGCACGAGTAGGCGTTCGAGACCCGCCCGTATGTACACATACGTGGCCGTATTTTCTTTCTTGCACCCTGGCCGCTGTACGTATGTGTACATGCTACGTGCGCGCCTCTACTACAACACGTGTGCGCGTCTACATCCACCAGTATATATGTACGTACACGTTCGCGACCAGAATGACAACGCTACGTACGCTTCGACCAGGTGGGTGCCGATTGTCAGGCACTTCCTTGCGTGCGAAGATGTAGCTGGTGGGTCCTAGCAGTCAGGGGGGAAACGTTTTTTCGCGAAATACAGTGGCCCATCCAGGGGGTCCCCGCTGTCAGGTGGAGGAATAATTATTTTGCACGTAATAAGGAGGCACTTCCTTGTTGCGGCCGTGGACCCAGCTGTCAGCCTCTCCACGTACAGTCCACGTACGACAGAAGTCGTTCCTTGACCACGTTGACCACGCCGCGTCGAGAGGACCAGGGCGGTGGACGACGGCGAGGCCTAGGAAGGGGACGACGCAGAGCCGGGGAAGACGCGGTAGTGGATGCCCACGCGTAGAGGAGTACAAGGGTTCACTGGTTCGCTGCGGTGTGAGGCTGTCGTCGTTGCAGAATAACAGGGGGTGTGGGTGAGTAGAGGGATGGCCTGGCCAGCGGTGAGAGTAGTAGGGGGCGGTGAGGCCTCCGCCGCATCGCAGCCGGCCACAAGAGGCAGGAGCACGAGGCATGACCGGCGCTGGTTTGGGAGGCTGGAGCAAGAAGACCAGAGGTTGAAGAAGCACTACGGCCGTTGGATGGACATCGTACGGTCACTGGAGCTAGAATCGTGCATATTGACTAAGTTGACAAAGCCCTCCGTCCCCGTCAACTTAGTAGGCCCACAAGTCAGCCTGCCACTATACTGGGTCCCAGCTAACAGGGGGAGTATTCATTATTTTTGTGCGTAATAAGGAGGCACTTCCTTGCGTGCAAAGATATAGCTGGTGGGTCCGAGCTGTCAGCGGCGGTAATGTTTTTTTCGCGAAATACAGAGGCCCTTTCGGTGGGTCCCTGATGTCAGGTGCAGGAATCATTATTTTACGCGTAATAAGGAGGCATTTCCTTGCATGCGGCCGTGGACCCAGCTGTCGGCCTCTCCACGTACAGTCCACTTCAGATGCATGTCGGTCGTTGACCACGTTGACCAGGCCGCGCCGAGAGCACCAGGGCGGTGGACGACGGCGAGGCCTAGGAAGGGAAACACATGATGGCAGGGAAGACTCGGCAGTTGTTTCCCACGCGGAGGGGAGTACAATTGTACGAGGGTTTACTGGATCGTCTGCCATCGCCGGAGAATAACAGCAGGTGTGTGTGAGTAGAGGGATGGCTAGGCCAGTGATGGGAGTATGGTGGGGCGGTGAGGCCTGCGCGGCAGCAGAGCCGGCCGCGGGGAGGAGGGAGCAGGCAGTCGCGCCGGCGCTTGTTTGAGCGGCTGGAGCAGGAAGAGCAGAGATTGAAGAAGCACGGCGGCCGTTGGATGGCCATCCAAAAGTCACTGCTTGTGCGTCAACCTTTTTTTAGGAAAGCCTCAAATCTGTGGAAACAGCATACAGCCCATCTGCCATTATTTCTTATAATTTACAGCACATTTGCTAATTATTAAGGTTTTTTTGGAGCCCATATTCTTTTTGTTAGCATTACAGCCCATATTGTGGCCACGGTTAAAAAATTGTATGAAATTTTGCATATTTCGATGTGGTCCGAACTGTTTTTAATCCCGAAATTTCGACTCACATTCAAACTGATTTTAAAAATAAATGTATATCAATATAAAATCCAACAAATTCTCCACGCATAAAAATTAATGTAATTTAAAATCTTGAAATGAAAAAAGAGATATTTGAAACTAATTGCCGGTTTGATGTGTTTTAAAAATGTACAGCCCATTTCTCGTTATTGATGGGCCATTTTCTCGGCTAGACAAATGAAAGCTCTCCTCGTCTTGAAAGATTTGCAGCCCAACAGGCCTGACAAAGCGACTTACTTGGCAAATCACAAAAAAACTGGGCTGTGGTAGTGGACCCAGCTGTTAGCCTCTCCATGTACAGTACTCTTCCGATGGAATGTCGTTGACCACGCCACGCCGAGGGCACCAAGGCGGTGGACGACGGCGAGGCCTAGGAAGGGGACGACGCGCAGCCGGGGAAGATGCGGCAGTGGATGCCCACGCGGAGAGGAGTACGAGGGTTCACTCGTTCGGCTGCGGTGTGAGGCTGCCATCGCCGCAGGGCCTGGCTAGCGGTGGGAGTAGTAGGGGGCGATGAGGCCTCAATGGCAGCACAGCCGGCCACTGGAGGCAGGAGCAGGCGGTCTCCCCGGCGCTGGTTTGGGCGGCTGGTGCAAGAAGAGCAGCGATTGAAGAAGCAGCAGGACCATTTGATTCAAATCCAACAGTTACTGCTGCTTGAATCGTTTGTTGACTAAGTTGACAAGCCCTGCGTACGCGTCAACTTAGTAGGCCCACAGGTCAGTCTCCCAACCAGTGCGCCCCAGATGTCAGTGGGAGGAATCTTTTTTTCGCGTAATAAGGAGGCAGTTGATTGCGTGCGGCCAGGCCAGCGGAGGGAGTAGGGTGGGCTGGGGAAGCCTGCGCGGCATCACACCGGGCCACAAGAGGAGGGAGCAGGCAGTCCCACCGGCGCTAGTTTAGGCGACTGGAGTAGGAAGATCAGAGATTGAAGAAGCACGTCGACCGTTGGATGGACATCCAACAATCACTGCTGCTAGAATCGTGTGTTCACTAACAAAGCCTTGCGTAAACAAGTCAGCCTCGAAATATGTGGCTTGTACAACCCATTTTCTATTATTTTTATAATTTTTACTCATTTTCTAATTCATATGGAATTTATCACAGCCCGTTTTCCATTTTTAGAATTGCTGGCCATTTTCTGGTCAGTACCAGGGTCAAAAAATTAACTAAATATGTGGGAAATTTTGAAAATTCACAAATTTTTGCTGGGGAACGAAATATTCTTAATCCAAAAATTAATAGCCATACTAAAACAAATTTTAAAATAAATTAGTACTATGTCATGTTAAATCCAATGAAATATGTATAAGATATCAATGAAGAACAAAAACAAAAAAAGAAACTTATATCCCATTTGCTATAATTTTTTTGGAATTTTCAACCCCTTTTGATATTACTTTTAACAGACATTGACCATACTCTTAAGCCAGGCCAGAATGCATCCCTGCTCGTCTTGAAAGATTTGCAGCCCAGTAATTCGGAGAAAACAAATAGGCCTAGCTTGGGTATTCTTCAAAAAGAAATACTGGGATACCTATTTTCCCAAAGAACTGGTGCATGAGCATTTAGCTTTATTTATTTATGTTTACGGGACCATGAGCATGTACCTGGGACGGATTCATGTGAGAGCCTCCCTTCCAGTTAATTATGGGCTTCTCTATTGGGCCTTCATCAGTGGGCTGCATGTTATCAACAAGTGGAAAATGTGTTCCATACGAAAAATAGTATGCGCTACGTACGGTACGGGGCACTAAAGGATCGAACCGTGCAACAACTTCCAAAACATTGTGTTTGTCGTTCTAACAACACATTTATTCAACCAACAGACGAAATATACTACTGATTGTACATTGAAAACAGCAGCAGCAACCAGGGCTGGGGTGCAACAGAAGCAGTAAGCATGCTAGAAGAGTGAAGACGCAGCTCTCTCTTCCAAACCAAACATCATCCATCATTACAAAAGGGCTACCAAAAAAGAACAAGTGTATGCATCAAACTAAATAAAGATCCTACTACACCCAGTGTACGCATCTAACTAGTTGGCTCAGTTAGACGTTACTATTTATTAAGTTGTGGAGATTGGCTGACGGCTTGAACCAGATGGGTGCCTGACGGGGGAAACTCCAGCTAGCAGGTCGAAGTCTGATACTTGCGACCCTCTCTCCTACTTTGGGCTGCAGAGCGTGGCGGCACATATCAAGGTATGGTGCATGCAGAGACGCATGGTACGCTGTGTACACACAGTTTTGCCTGATGAACGAAACTGCGCTGCCATCATGATCCTTGCCGTCGGTTATCTCCTGGTTAATCGGATAATTCAGTACGACAAACAGAGAGCGTGTACCAAGGCTACTTACCAGCCTCTAGTCAAAAATTCCGGAAGGCCCAGAGAAGCTGGGATCCTGCTCAAAGACCTTGCAGTGACTGTGATTGTATTCCGCAAAACAACACATCTGGTATGTGCGAACGATCATCAATCTTTCGCCGGTGTCTGAGCGAGCCAGGAACCACCTGCAACTGCCATGCCGCTTTTCTTTGAAAGGTTCTGGGATTAGGAAGGGTAGGGACACCAGGCAGCCTACAACATCATATCAAGTTGGAGTCAAATAAAAAAGGGCTCTTGATTTAGTCAATCTTAAGAACAACATGTTATGAGCATGAATATTTTTTCAGCAAATGCTGACAGTTATATAAGCAAGCCATCATGATATCACAGGAAAGTAACATACTGTTGTAACAGTCGTTTGTAGCGATGACTGGAGTAGGCCAGCAATACATCCAGCCATAGAAGGAGTCAACAGCGTAAATGAAGCCCTTGTGTTCAATGGCATCAGAGAACCATGGAGGATGTATGATCCTGCGATGGACGTGCAGATTTATCCACTTACCGCAGTGACCTGCCAGATAGGCGAGACCGCGGTTGAAGAACGCAATTAGCCTGAAGTCCTTATAATTCGCAGATCTTGTGGGCACTTGGTAGATTACAACATTGAGCAAATCAAACTTGGTATCATGTTGGCTACTGTAAGATTCCGAGTATTCTGGGCCGCGGTGCCAAAGCAGTGCAGTGTTAATCGAAGGAAGGGGGATCAATCGCCGAGTGTAGACCTCCACGAGCATCCAGCTGTCACGACCGTCGACGAGCACCATCCAAGACATGTTCATGCCGACCCAGTACATACCGTTAATGTAGTTGAGGCTGACGGGGATCGGATCGCGGTCAAGGGGGTTGATGCTCGCCACCCTACGATCGTTATGCTGTGTGACACGCCGTTTCTGAAGATCAGGCGGCATCAACAAGCAAGGAGCTGGCTTAAAAAGCTCCAGCCTAAGGGCTTTGAGTAAACGGTACAGCCCCGACGAGCACGCGGCGAGCGGCATGGTACTGAGATTGTCGACATGCGAAACAATGAGCTTGATTACCTCTATGGGGAGAGAATTCCAGCCACTCTTTCAGCGGACGCTGCTCGGTTCTGCCATTGTTAGTGCTTGGGTTTCGGACGAGGGGGGGAGGCACCTTAGCGGGGATGGAAGATTGGACGAGATTATGTGCGGACAAAGATGGAGAAGCGAATATGTGCTGCGGGAAGTGAACAAGTGATGATGACTACAACATGCCGCTTGACTTACGAGACACATACCAGCAACGTAGGGTCATGTCGATGCCAGACAACTTGCTTGAGTGATCACAGTACTGGTACTCCCTACAGTGCTATGCCCTAACTTTCTTGAGTAGAGTAGTAGAGTAGGACTCTGCTCTACTACTAGCACCGGAGGAGTAGTATATTCTAATCTAAAATAGTTACAAACTTCAATGCCTGAGCGTGGAACGACTATGAACCATGCTCAAAGACCGCGTCTACGTGGTGTTTGGACATGGGCGACAATCTCAACGCCAACGGTGCTGCTCCCGTTGCACCGTATGTGTTTCTGTCCTTCCTGTTCGAAATCGTGGTAGAATTCATGTTTCTACTCTGTATCCTACTACTATGCTAGTCCACATGATTAGTTTCATCTCTGTTATAGCCGTCATGATTTATTTTGTGCTTATTCGGATTAAATCTCATAGTAACTTGCTCATATATTCAACTGGCGCAACGTCCCCTACAGCCACTCCCGTTTCATGGACGGCCTGGTCGATGCCTCCAAGGAGACCTTCGTCCACTGCTATGAGTGTCCGATGCCGTTTAGTGGCTCGCCGGCGGACATGGTGCATCACCTCACGGAGAACATCAAGTACGAGACGTGCTACCCGTTCACCATGCCGGAGTCGCTAGAGGATCACCGCCGCCTGCTAGTCTCGGAGGAGGATGGCAGCGTCTTCCTCTTGATCGTGGGCACCGGCGAGGCCCGCGCAGGCCGCCGCCCCGTCTCTGTAATGTGCGTCAGGGGCGACGCCACTAACACTGACACTGACACGAGGCCGATGTACGGGTGCATGGTCAGTGTTACTACCCCTCCGGTCGCGTGGGCGGTGACACCGGCCTCATCGAACGGACTTGGACTCTGGGGAGCTAGGACTATCCCGCCAATGTGGACTTGGAAAACCCATGGCATCCTTTACCTGCCGACGCGGTGCACGGGGACTCCAAGGAGGTTCACCTGGATATACGCATTATCAAGTTAAATGTTGATCATTAGTCTTCGCTCAATGTAATCCGTTGTCTAAGCATGTGGATACTTCCATGCAGGATCTTGTTCTATTTGAGTATCGCGCATGAATAAAAGTGTATCTATTTATGGTTTAGTCTAGAATCTTCCATGTATGAATTTTTACTACAGTACTGGTGAAAGACTTACGATGAACCATTTCTTACATTTCCTCTGCCCGCTTGCAAGTCATCCTGATTTAATCCCTCCGTCTAGGTGTATAAGGGCATGGTTAATATTACTTAATAGTATAGCCAACTGTTGACTATAAGAAAGTGCCATGTCATATGTAGCCAACATGTATAACAATCGATACTCAAAAACTAATTCTTAAAGATCATTTCTTGCAAAGCACAATAAGTGTTATTTTTCACAAGTTTTGGATGCAGGTTGAACAGTTGAACGCTTTTGTTTGCAAAAGATACCTTTTTATCTATTTCACCTAGATGTTTGTGAGCTCTAGATACGAAATAATATCCGAAGAAACCTATCGATACCCGTTACACATGAGATGACCCCCACATCCTTTGTCAAAATAAACAACTCCCCGATCAATGCATTTCACTCTTCGATGCAACGCACGAGCACCTTACCACTATAGATTAGTACGACCAAAAATTGAACTAACATTATATATAGTACAATAAATGCTGATGCACGTCACCTAAAATTATATCATTCAAAACTATGTTCAAATACGAATCCAACGATATAGTTTTTGTTGACATGCACTAACATTTTGTTAGTTAAATCTTCAGTCAAATTCAATGGGGGACTAATAAACCATGACCAATGTAGTACAAGTGTAGAGGGCGGCGTTGCAAGGGAGTCTCACCTCTCACCCCGCTCGTGGCGTGGCAGTAAAGCTGCCATATCACAAAACCTAACCACTCCCAGTAATAAGTGGCCCGGTAAAATAAACGGACAAGCAACCATCACATCCCTCCGTCTTTTTTGCATTCCATCTCTCTGCATTTACTTTTTCCAGTTCATCTCGCACACTCGATCCCTAGCTACTACTCCTAGGGCCAGTTCTTTTGGCGGCTTCCCCAACTTTTCCCACAAGACTAGTCACGGTGGAGAGTAACAATAAGGTGCCTCACTCATTTATTTGGGCTTCTAAACTACTACTCCGTCCTGGTTTATTCCTCACCATTGTAATTTGTGCTAAATTTTGACCAAAGATTTAACTGGTTTATTCCTCACCATTGTAATCCCTCCGTCTAGGTGTGTAAGTCATCGTACGAAAACCAAATAATCCCAAAACACTTAGGCACGATGCATTAACTTCTACCTCGTTTTTTGTTTCTTGACATATCAACCAATAAGAGATAAAGAGTGTGCATGCTTTTAATGACTTGAGATATCAAACACGACATGCAGTGGTTAGTTCATTGCATGCAATACTATTAATTAGCAAATAAACATTAACGTTTCTCATTTTATCCTCCTCCTTGGTCACGGTGCACAGCCTAAGATGACCTACTCACCTAGACGGATGGAGTAGTGCATGTGACATGCACTAACATTTCATTAGTTAAATTTATTATCAAAATTTGACAGAGATTACAATGGGGACCAATAAACCAGGACGGAGGTAGTAGTTATGGGATTACTAATCTAGAAGCCTAAAAGAACTGGCCCCTGGTACTCCTACTAGTAGTAGTACTCAAGTTGGAATTCCAATTGCACGGCACAACTTGTTAGGCAAAACATTCGATACAGGGTGTAGGAAGCGGTTTGGGAATTTGCATGCCTTTCCAACCAGTGAGATACTCCATACAAAGTACGACAGAGAAATAACCACAGAGAAGGAAGCTAAAAGTAAACAATCAAACGAGCATTTTTGCATTTTTTTGCATTGAATCGTTTCACAAGCTTGGCTAGTGCTGTTTTTCTACTTTTACAAAAACCGCATCGTAATGTTAAAACATGCATTTGCACGTACATAAGTAATAGTAGTACTCCCTCCGTCTAGGTGTATAAGTCTTCCCTCCTTCTTGGTCACGGTGCACAACCAAAGATGACTTATTGACCTGGACGGAGGGAGTAGCACAGTCTGCAAGCATATGTCGAGAGAGACGTGTAGTGTGATAGTATATAGTAAAGTTTGTGCTATATGCACGTACTTGCAAAATGCGTATGAATACACAAGGTTTCCAAACTTTCCCTTTTACATACTTAATTAAGGACGCTAAAAATTCCTGAACGTTCAGGATTTATCATTTGCATCCTAAAACTAATGAGATCGCCTTACGAAACAAAAATTATACTCCTCCTAAAAGCCACGACGCTCGCAGGAGCGCTTGCGGCGTGCCACGAGTGCCCTGGTGCGCAACCGTTTCCCAGCATGCCGACACAAAGCCTCTTCCTTAGCCTCGCAACTCGCGAGGTGCTGATTGGCGGCTTGCCGGCGAGCGAGCGCGATCTCACCGGTGTGGTGATCCGGCGCCAACAGGTACTCCTCGCTGGAAGCGTGCACCCGGTACACGTACCGCCAAGCGTAGATGAGGCGCTTGGGCCCAACTGCACTCAGGGCGTCAGCACGGGCGTCCTCTGCCACCCTCACGGCCCTCGCACGAGCCTTTTGCCAAAGAGCCAATTGCATGACTCTCTCAGACGCGACATAGGCCTCCCAGGCAGCTTGTTCCGCGGTGCACTTCTCCTCCTCAGCCTTCTTCTCTGCCTCTATTTTGGCGCGCTCTGCTGGAGGCAAAGCCTCCCACAAGGCGACATCCATTTATTTCCAAAGCTCCTCAAGGCTGGGGGGCTCGGCGGTCGGCGCGGCGTTCTCCTTGTAGCGGGGAGCCGACGCGTCCTCCGGCGCGCATGCTAGCGAGATTGGGAACGCCAACGCGTCCACCTTGACACGTCGCGGCCAGGAGCGGAACACCGACGCGTCCTCCTCGACTAGTGGTGACGAGGAACGGAACGGCGACGCGTCGCGTCGCGGTGAGGAGCGGAACACCGACGCATCCTCCTCGACTAGTGGCAGCGAGGAACGGAATGGCGATGCGTCGCTTAGCGGCGAGGAGCGGAACACCAATGCGTCCTCCTCGACTAGTGGCGACGAGCAATGGAACAGTGACGCGTGACCGTCCGCACGGTGCAGCGAGGGGCTCCTAGGGCTTGGGAGGGGTGATGCCATGGTGGTCAACGTGAGAGGGAGGGGGAGAAGATAGCAATGAACATGAACGTGAGGGGGAGGAGATAGCGATGTCGTGGGAGGCGCAGTATTTATAGCGAGCAATGGCACACCTACGTAAGATATGGACTGAGCTGCACTGACTTAACTGCAGGTCCAGTTGCATCACTGACATGTGGGCCAGACCCCTGTTGGGCCCATATGTCAGTGAACCAATGCACCTATAGTTAAGTAATAGCTGCGTGGGCATATTTGTTGGAGTAAATTATGAGGGAGCGAAGGGGTGGAAATATTGCTGGTCACAACGGATTGGACGAGCGTGGGGGGAGGAGAGTCATGGATGCAGATTTTTTCACACGGGGTGGAGTGGTGGGACCGCCGGAGGGAGAAGCTGAGTTTGGCAGGCATATTATTTCCACACATGGAGAGGAAAAGATTTGGAGACGAACGGGCTTCCTGCAGGTAAGGGGAACGGTGCATAATAAGTCATCTTGCATATCGGGCTAGGTATAGTCTCAAGTCATTAAAAACATACACGCCCCACACTTGTTCATATTTCAAGGTGCACTAAATTATTGCATGCGATGATTAAGGCTAGCCATAATGGTGGTATCTTAGCTGGTATCATGCACACGGGAATAGCAAACATGCTGATGTGGCAAAGAATTAAAGAAGAGAGGGGGGGTTAGAGTAACTAGTGTTCATGCATGCATTGGTAAACACATTTTTTTGTGAAGAACGACAACACTAGTTGAGTACTTTTGCAGACTTCAAAAACTATTCCACCGCCTCTACTATCTTGCTAAGCGTAGGTGAAATTTTTGAATCGAGCCCTTTAAACTAGAAGGGAGGTAGTGGTACTCTAATAGCTAACCTTGTTGTGATGACAAGATAGGACATGGCACACACCTGGACGGAGGAACTAGTCTGCATTGTGCATTTAAGTTTTGTCTGAAGTCAATGTACCTCTACTTTCACCAAACTTATAGAAAAATGTGTCAACATTCACAATGTCAAATCAGTATTTTTACACTCATTATAAAACGTAGTTCTTATACTCATTATAATCAGTATTGTAGATATTGATATTTTTAGTATAAATTTGGTCGTGGGATTTCATTGATGCCTGTCAAAGCGTGGAGGAAGCAGAGCTTAGGGCTTGCATTGCCGGTCTCTACATAGGTATTTCTCTTCATAATCCTGTAATTTTAGAGACTGATTGCGCTTTTGTGGTAGCGTCTCTTGCATCGGGGGACTATGACAAGTCTGCTATGCGTGACCTGAAGATGAAAGCGTTGAGCATCTCGAAGTTGATCAACAATCTTCAATTGTCAAAGATTAGTCGTTCGGCCAATAAGGTGGCACACTTAATCGCTAAGTATAGCTTTGACAATAGATTAGATGGTATTCTTGTAAATAACGTACCGCCCTGTGTGGTGAATATTGTATCGAATGAGTGTACTAGTGTGGCTGGTTAATTAATATAAGGTGGTGTTCAAAAAAAAGTATAAAATTGGTTAAACACTTTGCAAACGGTTGACGGGAGTAAAAAGGACCAGAGGGAGTATCATGCATGCGGAGTAGGCAAAAAAATTGCTTGTCTAAAAAAAGGCAAAAAAATTGCTCATTTATAGCCGGTCGAAGTCTCAAAGGGCGCGACCGCGCGAGGGAGGTGAAGGTCGTGGGAGGCGCGACGTTTGACGGAATTAAGTGAAGTTACATCCACGCGCCGGCATGGCGTGCGAGCAGGCAGAAGCTATACCGTCATGCCTATGATATGGGTCTAGTAGACATGACATCTAGTGGGTCCCGCATAGTTCTCGAGAACTCTTTGGGGGCTTGCAGCCGTTTATCCACCGGGCAAGCCAGCAACCCCACGCCGTTCGCATGCCCTACTCGTCCCCGTCTTCTACCTTACAACAGTTCGCTCCCAGTCGTCCCGTCCTTTCATATTAGTTGGCTCCTAGTTTTTTTTGCGGGGTACAATAGTTCAACTACTCCTAACCCTCCTCCAAAATCCATGGCCTCCCAAATCTCCATGGTCGCCACTGAGTACCAGGTTAGAGCCATCACCGGCGATTAGTTCATCGTCATCTACACACGTGGATCCGAGACGGTGAAAGCATGGCTTGCTCGCTTCCTATGCATGTTCAACAGTTCAACAGATGAGTGGGTCGCTGGGCTAGATGTTGAGTACACCACAGTCCTGGGACAAGAGAAGGATCTAAAGGACGAAGAGAGGAAGAAGCCCGCCGTGATCCAGGTTTGCGTACATAACGTTTGCTTGGTCTACCACATATGCCATGCCGACGTTGAGTGCCAGGATTTTAAGAACTTCCTCAAGGACAAAAGAGTGAAATTCGTTACTGTAGGCTTTAAGAACGACAGGGATGTCCTACGTCAGATAGGTCTCGTTGTAGGCCAGTCCTTCGATCTCCATAAGGCAAGCCTGGTGTCCTCCTCTCAACCTTCAATGCTGACCCTGGCAGCAGCCATGATTGATCCTTCGTACGCTAAACTGAAGAAACCTCATCACGAGTTTCATCATGCATGGGAGTCGAAGACATTAGATGAAGATCACATCCTCTATGCAGCAATGGATGCCTACCTTTGTTTAAATATCTACAAGGGTTGGATGAAGAAGCAGAGCCCAGTGTCCGGTTCAAGCAAAGAAGCGTCGGCGAAGAGGAAGAGGAAGAGGGACGAGGGACGAGGACGAAGTCGAGGACATGGACTCGGACTCCGAGTAGGTGGCAGTGTCGTCGCTCATGCTGGTTCTACTGCAGTGTCAAGTGGACTAGTTGCTTAGTTTATTTTCAAGGGTGTGTTGTGCTGAGGCCCCAGCAGAACTATGTTTATGTTCTTTCTTGTTATTTGAACTCTTTAGTACGTACAGTAGTACTAGTATTATGTCTTACTACTGTTCTTCTTGTAGTTGGTACTACTGCCCGTATCTTCGTGTTCCTACTGTACTTAATACGTTCGTACTAGTAGTATAATTTGGGTCAGTTGATTTGTGAAAGAAGTTCGACGGAGCGAAGGAAGAAGACGGGAGAAGAGGTGGAAGAAGCCCTTCTAGCCATCCATGTTGCATCAAATGGCTCACATGAGTTGACTGACCCAAATTGCTCCTTCAGATTGCAGGATCCACGTGGCATTCAAGGTCTCGAAGGTAGATCCGCGTCCGCACCCGGTTTGCGGGCTCAACGCGCGCGCGACCGGCTTCCGCCGCGACAGCCACCATGCGCGCCTCCTCCGCGCGGGTGGAGACGACAATGACTCGCTAGTTCCTCCTCGCCTGCGTGTTGGAGCACGCGCTCGTCCACCTCTTCGTATGTTGCGTGCATAGACGCGGCTCCACCAGCTGCTCGCGTGCTTGGCAGTGCAGCGGCATCGCGAGGACGGACTACAGATGACGTGAGCGGGCGAGCCTTCGGCTTCATGGCACAGGGATGGCGGCGACATGGCGATGATGGGCGAGAAATTGTTGGCCGGAGCAGGCGGGCGCCGGCATGCGCAACGGCGGCGGCAGCATATTGATGAGTGCGCGTGTGGGAGCTTACTTTAGTTTTATATATAAGGTTGGTCAAACTTAAAAGAAAACCGTACTAGTACACGTAAACATTAGAATTAGGCAGCGCTTTTATTAGTTAGTACCACAGCCACGATACGGAATCATGTGCAAGCGCGTGAACCGCGGCCGTGCAGTCGATCGAACGGTGCGTCACCGTGTCGCGCTCGAAGGACATCCACCGAACCTTTTTGTGTGTGTGTGAAAACAATCCTCAAATATTACTCAACTTTTTTTCCTGTGAAATTTCTTGACGTTGCAATATTTCCATATATTTGAATTTAGCTCCAGTTCGTGTTTATTTGGATTTGGATGTTTTAGGTGCGCCCTAGTTTTTCTAATACTGATTTTGTGTGTGTGACTGAGAGAGAATGTGTGTATGTGTCCATATGTGTGTTGTGGCGGAAGGGCAATGTGGAGACGGTGTGCGTGTGATACAGACATAGAGAGGTGTGAATGTGCAAATGATCATGCATGAGTGAGACATAGACAGATGCTGATACGTTGTGTGTACATGAGAGAACGGTCTTCTAGTTTACTTGTGTATGTGTGTGTGAGAGAGAGAGAGAGAGAGAGACAGAGAGAGGAGCATCCGTAACACAACAACCATCTCTCTCGATTCGTCCGTCCCTCGCACCGTCGCATGCAACACATGCATCAACGCGCACATTTTGACACCCTCACCCGGCCCCTGCCCACCTCAAGGCCCGCAGAATCTCTTCATGAATACCCATTTCTCTCCTTAGGTTTGTTTTCTCTCAATATCTGACACACAGAGAGAGAGAGAGAGAGAGACACGCAGCACAACACACACACACACTCCCCGAGCACACAATTCATCCCCATCCAAGGTTATACGGTGACCACCCTCGCTTGTGCTTCTTTGCACCCCAACATGCACAACACCTCGATCTTCAAAGAGGGCATCGAGAAGATCGAAGACGGCGACCACATCGCACTAGAGAATGTGGGGTCATTTGGAAGCAGGGTGATGTGATGACGGCTGACTGACTCCTCCCCCACCCTCTCTCTCTCTCTCTCTTGCACAAAATTACCAATCCCTCTCTCCCCCGCACAAAATTGTCAATCCCTCAACCCACGAGATCCTTCCCCTCTCGTCCATTTTTTTCCAGCTCTCTCATCAAACATGGTGTCTCTTCTCCTTCCACGTATACAGAATCCAGATGCACAGGCATCTCATGTATATTACATGTATCCATCTTTCTCACAGACCTAACATCTTCCTCTCTCTTTCTCTCTCTCTCTATCTCTCTCTCTCTCTCTGTCTCGTTAGGTTTGTCTCCTACTCTCTCGTCCACATACATACAATCTTTCCCGCCATATCTGCTCCATCTTCAAAAAATCTCTCTGCACGTTTCATTCACACATTGGGATATGTCAAAATGTTGCTTCTATAATGGCTGATGTAGAGTTATGGTTGTTTTTGTTGCATCCTACAAAGTAATAACTATGAAATGCATTTAGATTCTCATTTGACTGGGATTATGTGAGTTTGAGCATGTTGTGAAGTACTATAGACCTTGTATACATCTTGGGATTCGATAATGATTGTAACTATTGAATTATATAGACCATTACATTCGAAGTCAATAGCCTAATATATTTATTTCACAATTTCAACAAATGATAAGTTCACTACAAACTAAGAAAACAAATGTGTACTCCCTCCGTTTTTATTTAAGTCCACGTATTAGCATTGGTCAAAGTCAAGTGTTGTAAACTCTCAGAAAGCTTATAACAAAAAATATTAACATATACAATAACAAATAAATGCCATTAGATTCATTATTGAATGTACTTTCACATCATACATATTTGTTATGGTAAATGTTTATATTTTTCTATAAACTTGGTCAAACTTTATGAAGTTTGACTTCAGTCAAACCTAATATGCAGAGTTTACTACTACTACTCGCTAGTTGCTTAGCTGAATCACTCAACACGCCACACGGGGAGTCCAGTGTCACAAAATTTTGAGGTCGGCGGGAAAATCTCCCGCGACCCTGATTCGAGCAGTGGGAAGTTACCATCATAGCCTTCAGAACAGGCCTACGGATGACGCTTGGTAGGGGGCTGTTTTCGTAACTTCAGGTTCACCCTACCAAGCCAACCCCACCCCGGCACCCAGAGTAGTACACCTGAATACTCCCCATTTTCTATCCCCACCGCAAAATAGACTTCTCCACGGCACCGCAGCCTTCGTGCTCCTCCCCTTTACATCGGCGCACTTGTCCACCGCAGCACATCTGCCTCATCGACGACCTCGTACGCCGCACTAGAGTCGGTCCACTGTCGTCGTCATACATGGAGCCTCTTCCCCGGCATCGTCTTCCACGGTCTCGGATCAGCTTCCTGGTAGCCAACACCAAGCGCAGAAGTACCACCGTCGTGGACAATGAACTGACTCCTGTTGCCAACCATGACTCACAGAGGCCGCCGCGACCATCGTTCTCCTCCTCGATTGGTAATGTGTGTATTGAATCACTTAGCAGTACATGTGGACTTCCAATTTTGTTCATACCTACCCTTCAAATTTCATGGGTGCTATTGTTCCCGTAAAAGTAATTGGTTATAGCATCCATTGTCCAACAGAATATCAGCTTGTAATTGTGCGTCGCTCCTGTATCGCGCTGTGCTTGGGTAGGTTTTTCATCTGCAACCAGTAGTGTGGCAAATGATGGAAAGGTTTTTAGAACTAGCAAGATGCCCATGCGTTGCACGCATCAAGATGCATTTGTATGAGTAGTTTATCTTGTGGGAGAAAAGGATGAACGAGGGAAAGCCTTATTTGCAAATCTGGAGAGGGGTATGGGTATCTTTTTGCAAAATTCCCATTTTTTCCTTCCTATCTGTCAGATATAAATCGGACGGCCTATATTGCAAGAAAAAAAAGTATAGAGAAAAAAAGTAGACATCAAAGGAAGTAGAGATAAATATTAAATATTAAATAAATATAACAGTAGAGAAGAGAGTGGAGATAGCAGAGACGTCAGGAAAGGATCGCGCGCGCGGGAAAAAGCGGCTGGGCGTGCGCTAGTTTTGGCGCGCGGCGTCCGGTGCGCTTTATAAAATCCAACGCCCTCCCACCGCTCTGTGCCTTGCCACCGCTCTGTCCCCGCTCTGTGCCTCGCCACCTCTCTCTCCCCGCTCTTTTTCGCCTCGCCGCCGCCGCGCCACCATGCCGCCGCGTCACCGGGAAACTTGGGGATACCGCGGTGTCCGCGCGCGCCCCTCCGGCGGCTTCTCCACCGAGATCCGGTTCCGCGGGATGCGCCTCAGCCTCGGCAATTTCGACACCGCCAACGAGGCCGCCCGCTCGTACGACACGGCGGTGTGGCGCCTCCGGTGGCCTCATAGAACATTGAACTTCCCCAATGTCCCGACGCGGGAGCGGGCGCAGGAGCTTGCGCCTCTGCCGCGGCTTAGCACCGACGAGGATCGTCGCGACAACCGGAGGTGGGAGCACCGTCTCGGTATCACCAAGATGGACAAGGAAACCATGGTGCTGTGGCGCCAACACTTCCCGCAAGACATCATCAACGAGCGCGAGTTCTACGCGCAAAGGAGGGCGGAGAGGGATAAGAGGAGGGCGTCGCGAGGACAAGCGTAGGCGAAAAGCGGACGCTCAATTCAACATGAGGCTAGGAGCAGCGTCGCCCTGGGAATCCGATGATGATCGGTATCTTCACGCCTACAGTCAGACATCGGAGGAAGACATCACCGAGGAGGAGTCGGGCGGCAAGGAGTAGTTGAATTATCTTTTTTTATCTATCTATGTTGAGAACTATCCTCTACTCTCTAGTATCTACTTCTCGATCTCAGCACTGTAAATGCTTTTTTAAAGCGCCGCGCGTTGCGATTCTGTTGGAGATGCTCTAATATGGCAAACAAGTGCTTTAATGTTGCCCACAAGATGCACGAGTATTACTAGTAGTATATTTTTATTGCCATGTTGAGATTTTAAAACCACGAGTGCGAACATGCAGAGGAGCAATGAAGACCAAACACGGGATATTCGGGACATCTTCAAGGAGCGTGGCAAGTTAAAGAGGAGCTGCACCGAACTTGTAAAACAAGCTTTGGTAAGTAACACCCTTTCAATTACTTTCCTGTAGCCTCGTGTTCTTCGATGTGTATATGTTGTAATTTCTGTTTCTCTTAAGCGTGGTGTTCTTCGATGTGTAATAAGAAGAGTCTTAATCGTCCTAATGCTTTTGTTTTTAGCATGATGTAGGAAGTGGGTGTTCTCACCTTGTAGTCTGTTTTTATTTTTTTTTCCTTTTGAATTCACTTCTCCGAGTTATGTTTATCTGGCTTCTACTAAATGGATCTAGGTTGCTCTAAGTATTGATCTAAAAAAGAAGTAACTTCATGTCAGGATGCAGTTCCTGCGAGGAGGGAAGTATGGTCAACCTCGAGATCATGTTTCCAAAATGAGGCTGGATTACACACAAGGTGCCAGTTCCCTAATGATGATGGATTAGACACAAGGTGAAAATTCCTAGATGATGTTGGATTACACACAAGCCAAGTGGAGTCATCGGCTGTTCGTGTCCTCATGGTATTAGTAAAGGCTGAAAGAAAGTGTGCAGCAGCCATTGAGAATGTAGCTGAGTTCCTGAAGAAGCGAAAAGAGCAATCAGATGCTCTCTTCACCCAAGCCAAATAAGAGATGGAAGAAGCAAGAAATAAGCTAGAAGAGGCAGAGCAGGCTAGGCGTCTCCTGCTATCTAAAATTGTTGTCAATACAAAATTTCCTTCATAATAGCTAGGTTCAAATGTTTATCCAGTCAGCATGCCTGTTGTGATGTCTATGCATCTACTGATGTGGCACAAAATGTTCTTTTCGGGTCATAACAACAATTACTTTCCAAACAATAACAGACGAAGCATTGGACATGGTATAGTTCACGCGCAAGCCCGACATTGCAAGTTCAACTTCCACATCAAACTCATGTTCACACATATCTGCACATTCATACATAATGTCGACAACCATGATTCACTTCAAAGCCAAAAAAATGTGAGGAGAGTTATAAATAAAGAAAATCCTCTACTAGTTCCTGCTACCAGTGCGAGCACAACAAGTCAAGATCATGTGTAAATTAATTATATTTTTGTCATTTTTTGTGTTCTAAAATGCTTGCTGGCTCGCGGAAGGACGTATTGCCGGCACACGCGCGGATTCAATGAAGGCAGGCGGGGCAGTCTTAAGCTGGTTGCACGCGGCGAGGAGGCGTGCTCAGCCGGGCCTGCAGCAAGTGCGGCCCTCTTGGCCGGCGTGCCGGTTCAATGCCTGCGTTATGAGAGGTCGCGTCCGTGTCAGAGAAATCACTCCCTCCAGTCCTTTTTTGTTTGGGTATAACAAAATCTCGTTTTCATTCACATTTTACAAGTAAAATTCGTGGACAGACTTTGACCCAAAGTACGATGGGGACTAGTAAACCAGAATGGAGGTAGTAGTTTTTTTAATCAAAGAAGGGTTTTCCCTTCCGATTTTCATTATTGAAAACCAGCATCTAAATCTAAACCATAGTATTTGCCCTAGAGCTACTAGGTTCAACATCTCGCAACATAAACCCATACAACCTCCATTGCAAAAAAATCATACAACCATACGCCAAGGAGGTACGTAGTACTATGAATTCCATTTTCGCTCCATACCAATCGTTCTAAAAACTACTTACTACTTATAACGCGCCATTAAAATCGGAACTCTTAACCCCGCTAAAAAACAATATTTTAAATGTGGCTACTCGGTCTGTGGCAACTGGCGAGCCACCGCGCTCCAAGTCGTTCACCTATGGTCCTGACCATCAACTCCTACGGATCAAATTATCACGCGAGCTGACTATTCCTACAAAGGTGCTCCACCACGTACCCGGTACCCGCGAATGCAGCAATCGTTCACCTATGGTTTTAGGGTTTATTTGTTAACGTTGCCTTTACATAACACTCATGTGTGCAATACAGCGAGAGGCCGACTGCGTGCGTGCACCTCTTCTCTTCGTATATGTACTCCACCGTTTGTCTGGTGTCCAAAAAATTATAATAACTACTAGCAATGTGCCAATGCGTTGCCACACGATCAAAGTAGATTAATACATATTCACCGATTTGATAGAAAAAAAGTCTAGTTTTGAAATACGTATATGACTAAAAATATGTTATGGTTCACTCAAAATATATTCCTTTGGCGGTTTTGATGAGATAAGGGAGGAATGTTGTTGGTTTCAAGATTCGAGAAGTGGTATATGTCTAATTTCTACTCTTACTAGCAAGATGCCCGTGCGTTGCATGGAACATCAAGATCTTGTGGGAGAAAAGGATGAACGAGGGAAGGCCTTATCTGCAAATGTGGTGAAGAGTGCGGGTAAATTGCCATGTTTTCCTTCCTATCCGTCAGATATAAATCGGACGACCTACATTGCAGGATGGCAGGCCCACCATCATCACCAACTCTATTTTTTATCCCTACTCTTATAAAAAGCATTGTCAGTGATGATCGTGTGCCTGCCATCCTGCAATATAGGCCGTCCGATCTATATCTGACGGACAGGAAGGAAACTATGGCAATTTTGCAAAAAGATACCCACACCCCTCTCCACATTTGCAAATAAGGCCTTCCCTCATTCATCCTTTTCCCCCACAAGATAAACTACTCATACAAATGCATCTTGATGTTCCGTGCAACGCATGGGCATCTTGCTAGTTGTTGCAAAAAGCCCATGTGTGTGTGAGAGAGAGGGAGAGTGGAGGAGGACAGAGTGCATGTGTGACAAAGACACAAGGAGTGTGTGTGCGATAGGTATCAGCTTAAAATGAGTCGATAGTGTGTGTGTGCATGATCGAGAGGGCGTGTCTCAAGAAGGGAAGAAAAATCTACATAGATACAAGGAGCGGGAGAGAGACATGTATGCGATGGTGGAAGCGCGGGTGTATAAACATATCTAGAGGCTAGCTAGTCGATAAATGTTTGTGAGAGAAATACGAGTAGGGGTGCGAAAGCGAGAGTTTGGTGTGTGAGAGAGAGAGAGACGGTAGTCGGGAAGGGGAGTGGAAGCAGGAGTTGTGTGTGTGTGTCTGTGTGAGAGAGAGGAGACTGTAGTCGGGGTTGTCTGATCGGTAAACAAATGAATAATATCAGTCTGGGATGGAGACAGAAAGGAGACCGCAACAAATGTTGTGTCTATAGGAGAGAGAGAGTAATTTTAGTGGTATGAGTCATATGTAGAGACATATAGGGTGTGAGAGAGAATCCCATAGAGAGAAAGACAAAGTGAAAGATGAGTGGAGACTGTGTGTGTGGCGGTGAAAAAGAAAGCTTAGGTACCGAGTGATACCAGAGAACAGTAGAGACGTGAGAGATAATGAAAACCGTGTAATGTATAATGATAGGGAGAGTGTGACACTTCTCAAGGGAGACGTCGAGAGACCATGTTTTCGAGGATAGGAGAAACATGAAGTGAGCGTGCGGGTGAGCTGGAGAAAAGAGAGTGATAGCTACCTGAAGGAGCATGCATGCGAGAGAGATGGGCGTGAAAGGAGTGAACAAAAAAGGGATTCAAATATTTGAATCCGAGATGATGATACATGTAATCCATATTCGAACCAAAATTGATCTATCAAACATGCATACTCATATGAAATCACGCACAACTATGTTATTTAATATGTAGATATTACTGATCCATACATTTTAGTATAACATAATTTGGTTAAAAAAATTCAAATTCAACCATAAGATTTCGAGATCGTTGTATTTGTAAATCATATTATACATATAAAGGAGCAGAATTCTTTGTTGTGCTTTTGAAAGTATATATATAAAATGATGTATATAGAATGTAATTCCAATTGAAAATGGATCCCGCCTGAAAAAAATAGAATACAAACGGGATTCAAATTGAGTTTGCACGGTAAATGTGCACTCTGCAAAATTTGAACGAAGCGGGGAAAGTCGCAGTAACCACCCGAAACCAAAATCTGCGAGATGGAGATCACTACTGCCTATCCCTGCCACGCAAAGCCTATCTGCTGGATTTCTATAGGTTTCGATAGGGGTAGGTTTGTAATTTCACCCAAACATGACGTAACCGCCTCTCACCCGGATTCATACACGGTGGGCACCAAAACACAGTGTGTCCTCGGCCGAAATCGACTCCCTCCCCGATTCATATTCATACACGGTGGGTGCCAAAAACAAACTCTCGTCGGCAAATATTCGGTGTATGCGAGATTACCGTCCTATCCCCAACTGACTAATGTTGCTGTGATGTAGTAGAAATTTGAAACGGGGGCTAAGTTTGTAAAATTCCTCGTATTTGAGACAAGCGTGCCCTGAATACATGGTTCCCCCTTCCTCTCTACCTCCCTTTTCCCCATTCATACTTAGTGGGCGCCAAAACACCCTCTCCACCCCACCCTCCTCTGTCCACCGCCGTCCGCCACCCCATCCACCACCGTCCTCCTCCACCATGTTGGAGCTGATAACCCGATGCCGCCGTCCATTACAAGAGATCGACCTCTCTCATCCACGGCTTCGGACCGGGACCCTTGCATCCCGTCCTCTCACTTCATCCCCGTCGTCGTCCACCTTGTCGGCGCCCGCTCCTATGACCGTCTCGTCCACCGCGCCCAGCCGCCACTGTCTACCCTCATAGATCTGCTTCCACGCCGCCCACAGCCATCGCTACCGCAGCACCGTCAAATTCTCAGCAGATGCATACACGGCGCCGCACCAGAGGCGGTACTCTTTCGTATCTGCTCAACTTATTTATCGCAGCAAGAAAATAGATCGCCACTGCTTTACTCTGATTTCTTGTATTGGTTGCGAAGTTGCCTTTGTCCGGTTTGCACCTTCAGATCCGCCATGGCACGCTCAACACTATACTCCCAATGCTTATGGTTTTCCCCTTTTATATTCCACACTAGTTAAATCACAGTAGACTAAATTTCAAAATTGGGTCAGTCGATTTTTTAGAGCTCGCCGGAGTTCGCTGGTGCGATCAAAGGGGCTCGGGTGGTTGTGGGGCCTCGCCGAACAAAGAAAACTCAATGCGGGTGGGGGTTGGGGCGGGGGTGGGGGTGGGGGTGGCGGAGGAACATAGGCGGTGGGGGCCGGTGGTTTGGCCGGCAGCCCGTGCGGTGTTCTGTATGGGAAGAATCAGAGACAAGGAAGAAGAAGGGTTAGGAGACGTAGGATCTTCATCCAACTGCCTGAAATGGTCAAGAGACAGCTGGGAGTTGCATTCTTAATGCGCTCTGGTTCATCATGTGTGGGCACTACGCAACAAACGTTTTATTATCCCAAATATGCTTGCTCTTCTTTACCATGTTCCTCTTCCGTTCTTCTTTAATATGTACTCTCTCCGTTCCTAAATAGAAGTCTTTGTATAGATTCCATCATGGACTACATATGGAGCAAAATGAGTGAATCTACACTCTAAAATGTATCTGGATACATCTGTATGTGATCCATAGTGGAAATCTCTACCAAGACTTATATTTTGGAAAGGAGGGAGTATGATAGTGGTACAGTATGTTCCTTGTACTGAAGATGAGCAGGGACATTTGCAGTGTAGAGGTCTATACGGTCGGCTGTGATGGACACTTTGAGCCTCTTTGATTCGTAGGATCTTGTAAACATAGGAATAGGGTTTGTAGTGGCCTGCCCACTTGAATCCTATAAGAATAGCAAGGAAATGCGAGGAGCTGTGTCGCCTTTGAGAGTTACACTGATATTAACAGTACCGCACCTTCACTTGAAGAGAGCTAGTATCCGAAGCCTTTCTAGCCGTACCGGCAATACTAGCATATATATTCCCGCAAGTTCCACTTTGCTGATTTTACTCCGATGCTTAAGGTTTTCCCGTTATATCTACACTATGATTTGTGTAGCTGCTTTGTGTCGCACTAGCAGCAGTCCACTCTTGAAGCTAAACACTGCAATGACTTACAAAATTGGCACCAAGGCATTGAGTGCCATTCTGGATGCAATGAAACTCATACGGTCCCCACCTGTTGATTCTTGTTCAGAATATGATCCTAATGACTATTCTAACCTCGAGGAGTCAAAGGCAGATGGCCTGTCCTGTTCACCCATCAAGGTGCCTGTTGTAATTTGGCAATGTTTTATTGATTGCGAGTATCTTGCATATGTTGTCTTGCATTTCTTCTACTTTGTTGCACCGCTATCTGCTTAGTTTACTCATCATATATGTCGAGATGCCATGCCCATCCATTATCAATACATATGTCACACCCTAGCTAGTCATGCATTAGAGTGTTGCATCATGTTTACTCTTTCATCAGAAACTTGAAATGGGGATCTGTGAAACCCTCAGAACCATTTTGAAAATGACCCAAATAAAAATTTCTCCAAAAGGGTCCCAGAAAATGCTCATGTTGCTCCCTGAAAATATTGGACAGAGATAAAAATCAAACCAATATTTTTAGTGGCTCATGGACATTTATTTTGGGCATTTGGAATTAATGCATAAATATTTGCATTGGAAATATATTAATTATATATATTAATATATGCCCAAATATTATGCCAATTATAAAAGAGCTCTGAAATAATATAAATAGCTCCTGCAAAAATTGGCATAAGTTAAATAAATGATTTAATATATTATTTAAATCAAAACAAATGTCAGAAATTAAAAAAACAGAAAAATATATAACAGGAGGAGCTTACCTGGGCTCCTCCACTGTGCGGCCCAGCCAGCTGGCTGGCCCAGCCGGCAGCCGGCCCAGCCCACCTCCCTCCTCTGTCGTCTTCGTCCCGACAGAGGGAGGGGAGTGTGGCCGGCGCGCGCACGCGCCACCGCGCCACGCCACCTGCTCGCCTGCTTGCCTGCCCTCCCCTCCTCGCTCGATGCCCTGGATGACGCCACGCCTCTACCCCTGCTCTCTCTCACTCTCCCCCGGCTCTCCTCTCCTCTCCCTCGCTCTCTCTCTCACACGGCCGAACACCACACTCGCCGCCGTTCGCCATAGCAGCCATCTCCGGCCACCCCTCGCTCCCCCGACTAGCTCAGGAGCTCCGCCACGACCCCCTCTTCCTCCCCACCGCTCCACAGCTCCCCGGAAGCCCTGCATCGCCGCCACGTCGCCGTTCCCCTCTTCGGGCTCCGACCACCGTCGCCGTCGATTCGCCGTCTCCAGCGCGTCCCCGAGCCCACTTCGACGCCCACTGCAACCGCGGTGAGCTACGCCACCGTTTCCCCCTCTCCTCCCCCTCGTTTCCCCACCGTAGCCTCCTCCCCACCACGGCCGAACCTCCGCCGTCGCCGAGCTCGCCGTCGACGCAGCTCCGGTGACCATTTGGTCACCCCGGCGAGTCCAACGAGTTCGCAAGACCCCGTAGAGCATCCCTAGCACCTCGCTTCGCTCGACTTCGAGCTCCAACCCTGTTCCCGTGCACGACCGAACCCCGGCGGCCG
Source organism: Triticum dicoccoides (assembly GCF_002162155.2). Taxonomy (NCBI): domain Eukaryota; kingdom Viridiplantae; phylum Streptophyta; class Magnoliopsida; order Poales; family Poaceae; genus Triticum; species Triticum dicoccoides. The sequence goes on along the minus strand of NC_041390.1, from coordinate 419,180,575 downwards.
CAGCCGAGCTCGCCGCCGTCGACTCCGGCCACCCCGACCCCAACGGACTCCGCCAAGAGCTGCGGGTTGTCCTCAGCTCCACTCCGGTGGTCTCCGCGGCCCCTCTGGTGGCCGAAATGGCCAAAACCACTTCCGCCGCCGCGTCGGGCTCACCGGCGGCTAAACGCCGGCAGCCGACTTTGACTTTGACCACGGGTGGGCCCTGGTTGACTCCCCTGAGTCAATGACAGGTGGGGCCCAGCCCTGTTAATTAAACAGGATTAGTTTTAATTAAGTTTTAATTAAAATAATCACCCTGACATGCGGGACCCACTGTCAGGTTTGACCTGGACCAGTTCCGTTGACCTGCTGACGTCACACTGACGTCAGGCTGACACAGTAATTGATTTTCTGGATTTAATTTAAATCAGGAAATTCCAGAATATTATTTAAACTTCAAAAATTCATAACTTTTATTCTGTAACTCCAAATTGGACAAATTATATATGAAAAATGATCAGAAAAATCCAATCTATCCATCTGTACTATTTTCATGCATGATCAAACAAGTTAAATTGATGTTTCAAGCAGAACAAGGAAAAGCACTTAAAAGGCCATATTTGAATTTGAAATTTGAATCCTTGATTCAAATTTGTTCAAACCCTTCTGGTTTTAGTTGCATTAGCCCAATACACTCATTTTGCCATGTCTCATGCATGCATCATATTGTTGCATACTGTTTGGTAATGTTTGTGTATCGGTGCTCTCTGCGGCAGGTTCTGTCTCCGAGGAGTACCGTGATTACCCTAACGAAGAACCGTATCAGTGCATCGAACCATCAGGCAAGCAACCAACCATTTGATCATATCGATACAATCCCATGTTCTCGCTCCTGCTCTCTTTTACTGCATTAAGACAACACGATTCAAACTGCTGTGTGCTACGGTAGTTGAACCCATTTCCTCTGCATGACCTGTCATTGCCACAGTAACTAGATGAAACCCACTAGCATGTGTAGGAGTTGATTGAGCCATATGTATGTGTTGTTCCTACCTTGCTATGCCTGCTATGCTTAGAGTCGTGTCAGGTCTGGTTCATCTGGGTGATGGGCTAGAGTGAAATGATTATGTCGGAAATGAGAGTGGTGTGGTGAACACGTTTTGGTAAAGGTATCGATGAGAGGCCATGTAGGAGTACATGGTGGGTTGTTTCATTGAAGCCGACCTTAAGCACTGAGATCTGTATGTGTGATTTAAGAATCAGCTACTACCATGCATTGGGCCCGAAACCAATGGACCCTCTCGGCTTCTTATTCACCCTAGTTCTCCGTCCAGGAGTTGCAAGTAGTTTCTGGTGTTTGTAGCCTACTGGAGGCCGTGGACAGCGCTGACCGTCGGGGTGGGCTGTGATGCGGTAGGTACGTGGCCGGGTGTACCGAATACCCGTTAGGTATCTCGGGAACCCTGTTCACATCGTTCGGGGCCGTATGGGAAACCTCGGCCGGACTCCCTGCGGATGGAACCTGAATAGGCGATAAACCTGGACTGGAGGCTTAGGTGATTAGGTAGGTCGTGGCCGACACCCACGTTGGGCTTCCGCTTGAAGGTTGCCGAGTACATGTCGTGTAAACGGCGGTAAGTGGTGAGAGCGTGTATGAAGAAGTACCCCCTGCAGGGTTAACATGATCTATTCGAATAGCCGCGTCCGCGGTAAAGGACTACTTGGTTGCCTATACAGTTCATAGACAAGTAAATGGAAACTGTTAAAAGCCTCAATATAAGTGTGAGTGCCGAGGATGGCTCTTCCGTGGGAAGACGGAGGTGGATCCTCGGTAGAGTATTGAATTGGTGAGTAGTGGACTCGTGTGCGCAAAAATCATTTCAGTTGGAGTATCGTAGGATAGCCTAGCCAAGAGTCAAAGCTGGCTTGCTGCAATAACTCTACCAACCCTTCTTGATACTATGCATGTATGTAGGATCTGATGTAAGTCTTGCTGAGTACCTTTGTACTCATGTTGCTATAATCTACATTTTTACAGAAGACGCTGCAACCCCTTCTGATAGGTTCTATGTAGACGTTGACATCAACGAGTAGGCTAAAGACCCAGGTGGTGACCCTGAGCTTGTGATGGACCACGTAGTATAGCTAGGCTTTCCAAGCCTCTTTTATTTTATTAGTTGTCTGTACTCAGACAAGTTACTTCCGCTGCTGGTTTGTATGACTGTATGACTTGTATGTGGGGTCGTGAGACCCGTACCTTTGTGTATGTTATGTATGGCTCACTGAGCCTTAAATAAAGTACTTGTGTCATAGAGTCATGTTGTGATGCTTCGTTGTATTTGCACATATCGAGCATATTGTGTGTATGATTGAAATGCTTGGTATGTGTGGGATCTGACTATCTAGTTGTCTATCTTTAGTAGCCTCTCTTACCGGGAAATGTCTCCTAGTGTTACCGCTGAGCCATGGTAGCTTGCTACTGCTCTGGAACACTTAGGCTGGCCGGCATGTGTCCTTCTTCGTTCCTGTGTCTGTCCCTTCGGGGAAATGTCACGCTTTGAGTACCGGAGTCCTGTTAGCCCGCTACAGCCCGGTTTACCGGAGTCCTGCTAGCCCAGTGCTACAGCCCGGACCCACTTGCTGATGACCGACACGTTCGAAGCTGGGTCATGGATGCCTGTCTCTGTAAGTCTGTGCCACTTTGGGTTTACGACTAGTCATGTCAGCCCGGGCTCTTTATCATATGGATGCTAGCGACACTATCATGTACGTGAGCCAAAAGGCGCAAATGGTCCCGGGAAAAGGTAAGACGACACCCGTGGGGATACCGTGCGTGAGGCCGCAAAGTGATATGAGGTGTTACCAGCTAGATCGATGTGACATCGAGTCGGGGTCCTGACAGCGTTGGTATCAGAGCCGGACTGCCTGTAGGTTTTCCAAGCCAAACTGGTCGATGTTGAGTCTAGAAATTCTTTAGTTATATGTAGGGGAATTGTTTGTGGGATGGAACGTAAGGCTCTTTTTACTCCTTTATCTTATGACATTCTGATCTGAGTCAGTCCATTCTTCTATCGGGGGTTAAGGAATTAGGATCTGTTCTCTCTATCAGGATCACGAGTTACTAATCAGTAGTACCTTATAAGTTTGATGGTTACTAGCCTAGTTCAGTTCTACTACCACATTATGTTGCCAGAATGGTTTCAGAACTTTGATATGATGATGATGAGTGTGTACGAAATCCTTTGTCAAATGTCTCAAAACCTTTTTGAGCATTTACAGCTGTTATGCTGCCGAAATTTTGCTAGAAATTCTAATGCCTTTGCATTATGCTTGTGCTTTCAGATGGCCACTCGCGACCTCAATCAAGTGGTTTGCCTGACTCGATGCCTAGATGTACCCGGCCATACTGCTAAGTTGGTCAGGGTAATGACTGAGGCTGGATACCGCTGGTATCCCAAGTACACGGTCGAAGAGCAATTCCGAGATTTTAATCAAAGCCAGTATCTCTGCACTGTCAGGATATTTCCATCTTATCCTGGATCCACCGAGCCTCTTCACTGCTCCTATGGACTCGGGGTTACTATCGAGATGGCTGTGCAGGACGCCGCCTACTCTATGATGACCATTATGCGGGTCAGATCTGGTTTATTTCGGGACTCTGATTTCCGGTATATGCCAGGATCACTTCCAGGAGCACAAGGGTATCTCCAGGCTATCTATGCTGACCCCACTCAGGAGGATTCACGGACTCCCACCACTGCTGAGATGCTCGAGGATAAGGACCGTGAAAATCGGGCCTTAAGGCTAGAGCTCTTCAACACCCGTGCTGACCACTGGGCCACTTTGACTCGGTTCGCACCGGCGGTGCAAGCTGGATATTCAGATATGCGCGATCTCTATCATGTGAGATCTGCTCTGCCAGACGTGATGGTTTGGTGTGATGTAGGAGGCATCACCCCACCTCGCGGTCCCCGCAGGCCACCGTTTGTTGGTCCAAGGCCTCATCCTAGCCCCTATGGTCCACAAGCTCCGCGAGACCGTCTGTTTCCAGATGATCATGTTGAGCTTCCAGGCTATGGAGGTGACTTCTACGAGGACTACTACGGATCGGTCTGAGTTAGTGGTAGTATCACTAGTTCGCACTAGCTGCGTCGTCTATCGTCCCGCGTGACTCGTGGGATATGACCTAGTTTGTACTCCTTCCGGAGGTGTAGAAAAATAATGTATAGGAGCTTGGAATGCCTCCGATGAGATGTAATCCTCTTTTCACCGTAATAGTACTTTGTTTGGTCTGGTACTAAACCCTGTATGGTGTGTATGACGATGGAATAAAAGAAGCAGTTTCTGTATCTACCATGTCATACGGATGATCATCTTGCATTCCGAGTTATTTCTTACATTATGAATCCTATGTCGGAATTTTACCATCCTGACTAAATCATTGTCTTGTTTACCTAGGATGGTCAACACGCGCGCTAACCCTGCTTCTCAAGAGCAGGCCGAAGGCAGTGAAGCCAGGGATGCAAATCTGCCTCATCCTCCTTCACTAGCCGAGGTGATGATGGAAGCTGAGAGAAACAAGCGGGAGACAAACCGTTTGTTGGAGCGTATTGAACAGAATACAGCACACCATCAGAGGGCTAACGTGGTGTCACTCAGTGATTTTATCAAATTGCATCCACCCACGTTCCACCACTCCGTCGAGCCTCTCGACGCTGATGACTGGCTTCGCAGTATTTCTCACAAACTGCGTTCCGCGCTGGTAGCGGAGGCTGACAAGGTCACCTTTGCTGCATATCATCTTGAAGGCCCCGCCAGTCTATGGTGGGAGAATTATGGAGCTATGCGCCCAGCGGGCCATGTCACAACTTGGGCTGAGTTCAGCGAGGCTTTCCGTGAACATCACATTCCGGAGGGTCTCATGGACCGTAAACGTGAAGAATTTTGCAGTTTCACCCAAGGCCGACTTTCTGTGGATGCCTATAGTAGGGAGTTTGGTAATCTCGCCCGATATGCAACTGAGGAAGTGTCTACTGACGCCAAGAAGCAAGCAAGGTTCCGTAAGGGCCTTAGTCCTGAGCTTCGCCGTGACCTCCGTCTGCATGAGTGCACATCTTTTTCGAAACTTGTCAACAAAGCCATCAGTGCCGAAACTGGTCAGACTGACTATGACGCAACACGCAAGCATGGCCGTGACATGGGTTCCTCATCCGGTGCTGGTCCTCAGAAGCGCCGCGTGTGGGTACCCAACACCGCCCTGCCACCCAGGTTCACACCGAGGCCATCCTTCCAGGCGCCTCGCCCCGTTCAACAGTCTGCACCGGCCAAGCCCTATGGAGGTCCAACTAACAATGCTCCTCCACGTACCAGTTCCGTGACTTGTTTCAAGTGTGGGGAATCTGGTCACTATATGCGTGAATGCCCCCAGACCAACCCCAATCAATCTGCTAAAGCTGTTGGCCGTGGCAAGCCGACAGGAAAAGTATTCCACGCCAAGCCGGTCACCGCTTCACGTGGCCATGTCAACTGTGTCTCTGCCGAAGAAGCTCAAGAGGATCCCAACGTCGTTCTCGGTACGCTTCTTGTTAACCGCCACCCGGCATCTGTTCTTTTCGATACAGGAGCCTCTCATTCTTTTATATCCGAAAGTTATGCTCGATTGCATAACGTTGCATTTTGTGACATGCCATCCACTATGGAAATCTCTACCCCTGGTTCTAGATGGCAGACCTCTAGGGTAAGCTATGGAAATGAGATCCAAGTCGACAGACTTGTTTTCCTCGCGTCTTTGATAGCCCTTAAATCTTCAGATATTAATATCATTCTGGGTATGGACTGGATGTCGGCTCATCATGCCCAAATCGATTGCTTCTCTAGGACTGTTCAACTCACCCATCCTTCGGGGAAGATAGTCAATGTCTTGACTCGAATAGCCAAGCGACAATTATATTCTCTTAACGCCAGCCCTTTGCCAGACCTTGAGGACGTTCCGGTAGTCCGTGACTTCCCGGATGTCTTTCCAGAGGAATTGCCAGGTGTTCCACCTGACAGAGATGTTGAGTTCGTAATAGACCTCATTCCAGGAACCGTTCCGATTGCTAGAAGACCTTATAAGATGGCACCCCTAGAACTAGCCGAGCTTAAGAAACAACTCGATGAGTCCTTGAAAAAGGATTTCATCCGCCCTAGTTCATCTCCGTGGGCTTGCCCCGTCCTATTCGTCAAGAAGAAGGATGGTACGGACCGGATGGTTGTAGATTACCGACCTGTCAATTTGGTCACAATCAAGAACAAATACCCGCTTCCCAGGATCAACGACCTGTATGATCAGCTCGCTGGATCCTCAGTCTTCTCCAAGATGGATTTGAGGTTGGGCTACCATCAAATCAAAATCAGAAACGGGGACATTCCTAAAACGGCCTTTGTCACTCGTTATGGCCAATACGAGTACACCGTCATGTCCTTCGGATTAACCAACGCTCCAGCCACCTTTTCTCGGTTAATGAATTCAATCTTCATGGAGTATTTGGATAAATTCGTCGTGGTTTACCTCGATGATATACTCATCTACTCCAAGAACGAGGAAGAACATGCCGAACATCTAAGGCTAGTGTTGCAGAAACTTCGAGAGCATCGCCTTTATGCCAAATTTTCTAAATGTGAATTCTGGTTGTCAGAAGTGACCTATCTGGGTCATGTAATATCTGGTAAAGGTATTGCTGTTAACCCCGAGCGAGTTCAAGCCGTCCTTAACTGGACTCCACCCGAATCGGTCAAGCAAGTTCGGAGTTTTCTAGGCTTAGCGAGCTATTGTCGTCGCTTTGTCAAGAACTTCTCCAAGGTTGCTAAACCTCTAACCGAACTCCTCAAGAAAGATAAGAAGTTCGAATGGACTCCACAATGTGAGCACAGCTTTCAGGAACTGAAAAGACGCCTGACTTCTGCTCCCGTACTGGTACCGCCAGACTTCTCTAAGGACTTTGTTATCTACTGCGACGCCTTGCGACAAGGACTAGGTTGCATTCTCATGCAAGATCGACACGTAATTGCCTACGCTTCACGGCAATTGCACCCACATGAGGAGAATTATCCCACTCATGATCTAGAGCTTGCAGCCGTAGTCTATGCACTTAAGACCTGGCGACATTACCTCCTCGGTAATCGTTGCGAAATATTCACTGATCACCAAAGTCTGAAGTACATCTTCACCCAACCGGATCTGAACCTCAGGCAAAGACGTTGGGTTGAATTGATCACCGACTTCGACTTAGGAATAACCTACACCCCAGGGAAAGCCAACGTCATGGCTGATGCGCTAAGTCGTAAATCCTATTGTAACAATCTGATGTTACAACAAAGTCAACCGCTTCTCCATGAGGAATTTCGGAAGCTTAAGCTTCACATTGTTCCTCAAGGATTTCTCTCCACCTTGGTGGCGAAACCTACTCTTACGGATCAAATCATTGCTGCCCAGAAGCGAGATAAGGGAATAGCTAAGATCAAGGAGAACATTGCTAGCGGAGGTGCTAGTTGTTTCTCCACAAATGATCATGGTGTGGTGTACTTTGAGAACCGTCTAGTGGTTCCCAAGAACCAGCATCTACGGCAGTTGATCCTTAAGGAGGCTCATGAATCTCCTCTCACTATTCATCCCGGTAGTACTAAGATGTATCAGGACCTACGCCAGAGGTTCTGGTGGACTAGGATGAAGAGAGAAATTGCTCAGTATATTGCTAACTGCGACGTCTGTCGTCGTGTAAAAGCAGAGCACCAACGGCCTGCTGGCACCCTTCAACCCTTAGCTATTCCTGAATGGAAATGGGATAAAATTGGTATGGATTTCATTACCGGTTTTCCCAGGACCAAGAGAGGGAATAATGCTATTTTCTTCGTGGTCGATCGTCTTTCCAAAGTAGCTCATTTCTTACCTGTTCGTGAGAGTATAACCGCTAGTCAGCTGGCAGACTTATACATCTCCCGAATAGTGTCCCTTCATGGTGTCCCTTTGGAAATTAACTCGGATCGAGGAAGTCTTTTCACCTCTCGATTTTGGGAAAGTTTCCAAAATGCTATGGGAACCCGTCTCTCCTTTAGCACCGCTTTCCACCCTCAGTCGAGTGGTCAAGTGGAACGCGTCAACCAAATTCTAGAAGACATGCTTCGAGCCTCTGTTATCTCATTCGGAATGGATTGGGAGAAGTGCCTTCCATTTGCCGAATTCGCTTACAACAACAGCTATCAATCTAGCTTGGGTAAAGCCCCTTTTGAAGTTCTCTATGGACGACGATGTCGAACACCCCTTAACTGGTCAGAGACCGGGGAAAGAAAATTCTTTGGCCCGGACATGATTCAGGAAGCAGAAGAACAAGTTCGTATCGTTCGTGAAAAGTTGAAAACAGCCCAATCCCGTCAAAAAAGTCATTATGACCGAAAACATAAGGCTATGACTTTCGAGGTTGACGAGAAGGCTTATCTTCGGGTCACCCCTCTGAAGGGAACCCATCGTTTCGGTATCAAAGGCAAATTGGCTCCTCGTTACATTGGACCTTTTCGCATTCTTGCCAAACGAGGAGAAGTTGCCTACCAGTTGGAACTACCGCCGCACCTCTCCAGAGTCCACGATGTCTTCCACGTTTCTCAACTCAGGCGTTGCTTCTCGGATCCTATCCGTGGAGTGGACCACGAAACGCTTGATCTCCAAGATAATCTTACATATCGAGAGTACCCCGTTCGTATCCTCGATCAGGCCGAGCGTACCACTCGACGTCATAATATCAAGTTTCTCAAGGTTCAATGGTCGCACCATTCTGAGGATGAAGCAACTTGGGAAAGGGAGGATCGTCTTCGACTCGAGTACCCCGCCTTCTTCTCGGAGGAACCCAAATCTCGGGACGAGATTCTTTTGAGTGGGGGTGAGTTGTCACACCCTAGCTAGTCATGCATTAGAGTGTTGCATCATGTTTATTCTTTCATCAGAAACTTGAAATGGGGATGACAGAACCCCCAGTCCCCTCTGAAACCAACTAGGGTTACTAAAATAATTTTTCAATGAACCTGAAATGCCCTTCTAAAATGCCCATCATTTTTGTCTTGGTTCAAAACCTCTGCCAAAAATGGTGCACATTTTCCTAGGCCATCCTAGGGTTTTTGAATTAAATCATAAATATTTGAATTTGGGCATTTAAAATAATATAAAATATTTAAATGCTCAAATATCTCCAAACTAAAATGTTTCATGTTGGAAATAATCCAACTATGGGCCAGGAATAGTTTGGTGATTTTTGAACTTGCCTAGGTATTTTATTAAATTCAACAAAGTTGCAGATATATTAAATAAAAACAGAAACAGAAAAAAAAGGGAAAAACTTCCCTGTGCGGCCCAGCCAGCTGGCCGGCCCAGCTAGCCAGCCCAGCCCACCACCGCCGTCGTCCTCCTGGCGCCAGTCGGCCAGGCGTGTGGCCGGCGCGCGCGCACGGCCGGAGCGCCACGCCACCAGCCCGTCTGCCTGCCTCCCCCCGCCAGCGCGACGCCGCGGCGCTTCTTCTCGGTGCCGCCCCGATCCCCTGGCCTTATCTCTCTCTCTCTCCCGTGCTGCTCTCTCCCTCTCTCTCTCACGGCCGAACACCCCCGTCGCCGCCGTTCGCCATAGCCGCCGTCTCCGACCACCCCTCGCTCCCCCGACTAGCTCAGGAGCTCCGCCTCGACTCCCTCTTCCTCCCCACCGGTCCACAGCTCCCCGGAAGCCCTGCATCGCCGCCGCGTCGCCGTTCCCCTCTTCGGGCTCCGATCATCGTCGCCGTCGAATTCGTCGTCTCCAGCGCGTCCCCGAGCCCGCTAACCACCTCTGCAGCCCCGCGGTGAGCCCCGGATCGTTTCCCCCTTCTCCCCTGGTCTCTCCCGACCTCTAGGCCCTAGCCCCACCTTGGCCGAGAGCTCCACGCCGCCGGCGATGTCGCCGTCGTGGCCACGGTCACCGTAGCACCCAACCGAGCACACCATCGTGCTCCCCACCTCACCAGGAGCACGCAGCGCGCACTAACGCCTCCCCAAGCCCCCTGCAACGTCGATTCCGACCGCACCCGAACTCCGGCAGCCGCAGCCGAGCTCGCCGCCGTCAACTCCGGCCACCCCGAGCCCAACCACCACCACCAATAGTCGCGACTCAACCTCAGCAACACATAGATGCCTTCCGCCGTCCATTTGGTTGCCGGAATGGCAAAAAGCACTTTCGCCGCCGTCTCGGGCCTCGCCGGCGTCATGTTGCCGGTGGGGTTTGACCTATCCGACCTGAGGTTTGACCCCCCAGGGTCACTGACGCGTGGGCCCTGTCGGTCAGATGGTTAGATTAGCGCTAACCACTGTTAGTTAACCCCTGACACTGACCAGTGGGCCCCAGCGCCACTAATTAGTAATTAGAATTAATTTAACCCTGTTTAACACCCCTGTCACTGACGTGTGGGCCCCACACGTCAGGTTTGACTCCAGCCAGCCGCAGTTGACCACTGACGTCATGCTGACGTCATGCTGGCGCAATAACTATAATTTCTGGATTTAATTTAAATCAGGAAATTCCAGAATATTATCTGGGTGATGGGCTAGAGTGAAATGATTATGTCGGTAATGAGAGTGGTGTGGTGAACACGATTTGGTAAAGGTATCGATGAGAGGCCATGTAGGAGTACATGGTGGGTTGTTTCATTGAAGCCGACCTTAAGCACTGAGATCTGTATGCGTGATTTAAGATACAGCTACTACCATGCATTGGGCCCTGAAATATGACCCCGCTCGACTTCTTATTCACCCTAGCTCTCTGTCCAGGAGTTGCAAGTAGTTTCTGGTGTTTGTAGCCTACTGGAGGCCGTGGACAGCGCTGACCGTAGGGGTGGGCTGTGATGCGGTAGGTACGTGGCCGGGTGTACCGAATACCCGTTAGGTATCTCGGGAACCCTGTTCACATCGTTCGGGGCCGTATGGGAAACCTCGGCCAGACTCCCTGCGGATGGAACCTGAATAGGCGATAAACCTAGACTAGAGGCTTAAGTGTTTAGGTAGGTCGTGGTCTACACCCACGTCGGCTTTCGCTTGAAGTCTGCCGAGCACATGTCGTGTGCAGACGCTAAGTGGTGGAAACATGTATGAAGAAGTACACCCCTGCAGGGTTATCATAATCTATTCGAATAGCCGCGTCCGCGGTAAAGGACTACTTGGTTGCCTATACAGTTCATAGACAAGTAAATGGAAACTGTTAAAAGCCTCAAGATAAGTGTGAGTGCCGAGGATGGCTCTTCCGTAGGAAGACGGAGGTGGATCCTCGGTAGTGTATTGAAGTGGTGAGTAGTGGACTCGTGTGCGCAAAACCATTTCAAGCTGGAGTATCGTAGGATAGCCTAGCCAAGAGTCAAAGCTGGCTTGCTGCAATAACTCCACCAACCCTTCTTGATACTATGCATGTATGTAGGATCTGATGTAAGTCTTGCTGAGTACCTTTGTACTCATGTTGCTATAATCTACATTTTTACAGAAAACGCTGCAACCCCTTCTGATGGGTTCTATGTAGACGTTGACATCAACGAGTAGGCTAAAGACCCAGGTGGTGACCCTGAGCTTGTGAAGGACCACGTAGTATAGCTAGGCTTTCCAAGCCTCTTTTATTTTACTAGTTGTCTGTACTCAGACAAGTTACTTCCGCTGCTAGTTTGTATGACTGTATGACTTGTATGTGGGGTCATGAGACCCGTACCCTTGTGTATGTTATGTATGGCTCACTGAGCCTTAAATAAAGTACTTGTGTCATAGAGTCATGTTGTGATGCTTCGTTGTATTTGCACATATCGAGCATATTGTGTGTATGATTGAAATGCTTGGTATGTGTGGGATCTGACTATCTAGTTGTCTATCTTTAGTAGCCTCTCTTACCGGGAAATGTCTCCTAGTGTTACCGCTGAGCCATGGTAGCTTGCTACTGCTCTGGAACACTTAGGCTGGCCGGCATGTGTCCTTCTTCGTTCCTGTGTCTGTCCCTTCGGGGAAATGTCACGCTTTGAGTACCGGAGTCCTGTTAGCCCGCTACAGCCCGGTTTACCGGAGTCCTGCTAGCCCAGTGCTACAGCCCGGACCCACTTGCTGATGACCGACACGTTCGAAGCTGGGTCATGGATGCCTGTCTCTGTAAGTCTGTGCCACTTTGGGTTTACGACTAGTCATGTCAGCCCGGGCTCTTTATCATATGGATGCTAGCGACACTATCATATACGTGAGCCAAAAGGCGCAAACGGTCCCGGGAAAAGGTAAGACGACACCCGTGGGGATACCGTGCGTGAGGCCGCAAAGTGATATGAGGTGTTACCAGCTAGATCGATGTGACATCGAGTCGGGGTCCTGACAACATATTCCATCTGTCATCATACCATGTTTTTCCACTCAAATGCTATTCTTGTGCATCAGACATCAAAAAGGAAGAGGGTGATTGCTGAACCTGAAGGAGAACCAGCAAAGTCCTTGAAAAACGTGGTGGTGCCGGAGAAATCAGACAACACCCCACTTATATTGGTTGTACAATCAGTGACACAAAACATAGGACCGACTCCAGCAGACTGTACCCATACGTCACTGGCCACACCACTAGCCCCGCCACACAGGACCTGCACTCCAGCAAAAGGTATTCCAATTTCATTTGCCAAAGCACCAACTGTACCACAGAAAAATCCCACTCTGATCTGTATACACAGGACTTGCTTATCAATTGTTCGCTCCAAATTATCTAATCTGTATGAATGGTTACATTAGTGTAGAATATATCCAATGCCAATGTTTTTTTAGCTCTGCATTGTTCTTGTAAGTACATGATGTCCTTTATCAGTGTACTTATAATGGCAGGTAGTTGTTCATGTACCATCACTCTGCAGCTTATTTTCCTTTGCCCTCCATTTTCTACACATCAGATCTATATTTACTCTTACCATAAGGTTGGTACTGAAGAAGTTTAGTTGTGCATTGCTCTTGGCTGTACCTTTTTCCTGTATCGCTGCACTTACATTTATAGCTACTTGGTTATGTAGCATCACTCTTCACATTATCCTAAATATTCTCCATTTTTCATATATTATCACATCTATATTTACTCTTAACAAAATGTAGAATAAAGGCAATGCTTTTGAAGAAGATTCTGTGGTAAACTTCT
>NC_041390.1:419148607-419167237 GCF_002162155.2 Triticum dicoccoides | reverse complement strand
CTTCACCAATAATGTAAGTTTGTCCATCTCAAGCCTTCAAACTTTGTTGTATATATTTGGTTAGGCATGACTGCAACAGCTGTTTATTTTTGGTGTTTGCATCAAATTGATTGTTTAAAGTTTATTATGTAGTTCATAAACAAAAGTTTGTCCTTTCTCAATTTAAGTTTTCAGTTGTACAACCAAGTTCCTTCTTCATACCATGTAAATTAAACTATACAGAGCGAGTGATCTTCTTTTGCACTGCATGTATGCTTCTGTTCTTCATCCGTAATCCAGTGGTGTGGTGAACCTACCCACTACAGCACAATGTCATATTCTGCAATGTCTTAACTATGAACAATGTCATATCATTCTACTATTATTTAAACCGTCTCTTTATTTGCCAATCTGAAATGGTATAAATTGACAGCACACTAACCATTGATACTTATGAGTTCTTGATCTGTAATCCAGTGGTGTCGTGAAGCTGCCAACTCCTTCACAATGTCATTTCCTGCCATGTCTTGACCTAAACAATACCATATTGTGTTAATGCAATTTTAAACTGTGTCACTTTATTCGTCAGTAAGAAATGTGATGAATTGTCAGTGCTGATACTTTTATGTGCAAAACCTGTCATTTGTCTGCTTGTTTATCTTTCAGAGTGAGGAAGATATAAGTGTTGAACAAGCGCAGTCTCATCATCTTGCTCAGCTGCTTGTGCTGCAGCTCCCTAGCAGGGCTAACCTTTCTTGAACTCTATTGAAGTGCTGTTGGTTTTGTATATTATTTTGTCGGCGTGTTTATTTGCACTGGTGGCGATATTTGATGCCCAGTGTATGTAATCTGCTGTCTGCTTGTGCTTTATTATCATAGTGGCGAAGTTTGATGCCCAGTGGATGTAATATGCCATAATTTCTTTATTCTATAGTCTAGGTTTTTTCTTATTCACGATGCTGCAGTTATTTTACTGTATATATATCCTGTCTTCGCAGTAAACCGGCCAAACCGTAAAATTACGGTACATAATCGGGCCATCATGCAATCACGATGTAGGTTGGGCCTGAAACGTGCCGAACAGCTCACGGGCCGGCAGCAGCCCGAAATGAACCCTGACCCATGATTGTGCGAATCAAATCAAGGGCTTTTAACAGGCCAAAATTGTCTCGGTCCTTGTTTGGCCCAATCCGATATCGGCTGCGAGCAGGCCGGATGCAAACCGGACCGTAGTTAGGCCCAACTATATGATGGGCTTTTAACAGGCCGAAATTAATATAGGGCCGAAATGTTAAACGGGCCCTAAACAGGCCAAAACTAATATCAGGCCGAATTACTAAGTGGGCCTTTAGCAAGTGTGCCCAAAAGCATAGTGTCCAGTTGACGGGCCGAATCTCATATGGGCCATAAGTGCCCAAAGCCTCTTAAAGGGTCGGACCAGATCTGGGCCGTAATTTGGCCCAGAACATGGTAGGCTTTTAACGGGCCGGATCTCATATGGGTCACTATTAGGCCCGGAGCATGGCAGGCCATTAATGGACCGGATCAAATATGGGCCGGCATTTGGCCCAAAATATGGCCGCCAGTTAATGGGCCGGCCTACTAGGGTCCTCAAAATCTTGTGGGCCTATAGCTGGGCCGGCCCATTAATGTCGGTAAAATCTCGTGGGCCTTTAGGTGGGCCGTCCCATTATGATCCGCAAGAATCTTGTGAGCCTTTACCTGGGCCGGCCCATTATGGCACAAAAAAATCTTGTGGGCCTTTACTTGGGCCGGCCCATTATGGCCTGCAAAATCTTGTGGGCCTTTAGCTGGGCCAGCCCATTATGGTCCGCAAAATCTCGTGGGCCTTTAGCTGGGCTGGCCCATTATGGTCCGCAAAATCTTGTGGGCCTTTAGTTGGGTCGGCCCATTTAAACTTGATGGGCCGGTCCACGTGTCAACATATCATAGGCGCGTCTCGCCCATTGGATGAGTGACACCTACGCCAACACGGACCTGACACGTGTCCCCTCCAGCCAATGATGATTTTACACGTGGAAAATCCCCATTGGTCGGGGCTGTTAACGGGTTATCGAATCCAAAACCTGACCCGATAGCTTAACAACGTTCCGTTACGATGGATGCCACGTGTCGGTCACCCTTGACGAAAGCACTTCTGTGACGCACGATTTATCATCATGGAAGTGGACACTTTCGTGATGATAATTTTGGTAATGTCATGGAACAGTTCTACGACAGCACAGGTATGACTATCTTGATTCTGTCATAAAATCGTCATGGATGTACATGCATGACAGAAAACGCGACCTACTGTGACAAACACGTGTCATCACGGAAGTGTATTTTTTTTGTAGTGTAGTCTGGGTTTAATGCCGCTCATTATAAGATCATTTGCTCGTTCGACTTGACCGTTAGTTTGAGGATGATAGACGGATGCATAATCGAGCTTAATGCCCATGTTGCCGCACCAAGTTTTTACCTCATCGGCTGTAAAGTTTGAGCCGTTATCGGTGATGATACTGTGGGGGACACCGTAGTGGTGTACAACCCCGGATATGAAATCTATCACTGGTCCGGATTCGGCCGTTTTAACTGGTTTGGCCTCTATCCATTTGGTGAATTTATCCACCATGACCAATAGGTACTTTTTCTTATGGCTTCCTCCTTTAAGGGGTCCGACCATATCAAGCCCCCAGACCGCGAAGGGCCAAGTAATGGGGATTGTTTGGAGAGCGATAGGTGGCATATGGCTTTGGTTTGCAAAGAGCTGTTAACCGACGCAATGTTGAACTAGGTCCTGTGCGTCTGCTCGAGCTGTCAGCCAGTAGAAACCTGTACGGAAGGCCTTACTTACAAGGGCCCGAGCTGCGGCGTGATGGCCGTCGAGTCCAGCATGAATTTCTACCAAAAGTTGTCGTCCTTCCTCCTCGGAGATGCACCTTTGCAGTACTCCGATAGCACTTTTCTTATAAAGCTCTCCCTCGTGGACCTTGTAGGCTTTAGACCGCCGCACAATGCAATGTGCCTCGTTTTGGTACTCAAGGAGTTCTTGCCTATTTACGTAAGCCAAGAAAGGTTCTGTCCATGGGGAGATGACAACCATAATCACATGGGCCGAAGGTGTTATCTCAGTGGCGGAGCCTCCGATTACGTCAGAGTGTTCGGGGTCTGGTGCTGTGGCCGGATCTGGACTATTGTTGCTGGTCTCCCCTTCCCACACCACGGATGGCTTAAACAGCCTTTCCAAGAAGATATTAGGTGGGACAGGGTCGCGCTTAGCGCCGATTCGGGCGAGGATATCCGCCGCCTGATTGTTTTCTTGGACCACATGGTGGAATTCGAGCCCCTCGAATCGAGCTGGCATTTTGAGGATGGCATTGTGATAAGCCGCCATTTTTGGGTCCTTGGCATCAAAATCTCCATTTATTTGAGATATTGCGAGGTTCGAATCCCCACGCACCTCTAGGCGTTGATTGCCCATGGAGACTGCCATCCGGAGACCATGCAATAGGGCCTCATATTCGGCTGCGTTGTTGGAGTCTGTGTATAATATTTGGGGTACGTATTGGACTGTATCTCCGGTTGGGGATGTCAGGACGACACCTGCTCCCAGACCCGCTAGCATTTTAGAGCCGTCGAAGTGCATGATCCAATTGGAGTACGCGCCGTATTCTTTAGGGAGTTCGTCTTCTGTCCATTCGGCGACGAAATCGGCAAGTACTTGTGACTTAATGGCTCGTCGTGGTTTGTATGATATGTCGAACGGGAGGAGCTCAATAGCCCATTTATCAATCCGTCTCGTGGCATCGTGGTTGTTTATAATGTCGTTGAGTGGAACCTCGGAGGCCATCGTAATTAAGCACTCTAGAAAGTAGTGTCGTAGTTTTTGGGATGCCATGAAGACAGCTATGCTATCTTTTGATAATGTGGGTACTGGGATTTGCATGGAGTGAGGACAGTAGATACGTAGTATAACGGTTTTTGAAGCGGGAACTTATGTCCGTCTGTTTCTCGTTCGACGACGAGCACTGCGCTTACAACCTGGTGTGTCGCCACTATATATAACAACATTGGTTCGCCGATATTTGGCACGGCCAAGATTGGGTTGCTGTCCAATGCAGCTTTTATTTCTTCCAATCCGGCTGTAGCCGCGTCTGTCCACTCGAAGTGTTTGGTGTGCCAAAGAAGGCGATAAAGAGGTGATGCCTTTTCTCCCAATCGGGAGATAAAGCGGCTTAAGGCAGCCACGCATCCAGTTAATTTCTGGATTTGCTTGAGGTTTGTTTGGATAGCCAACTGTGACAGAGCTTGGATTTTAGCCGGATTCGCTTCAATTCCTCTGTTGGAAATGATGAAGCCCAAGAGCTTTCTGGCGGGTACGCCGAAAATGCATTTTTCCGGATTGATCTTAATGTCATATGTTCGGAGATTGTCGAACATGAGCCTCAAGTCGTCTATCAAAGATTCGACATGTCTGGTTTTAATTACCACATCGTCTACATATGCCTCCACATGTCCGATTTGTGCTTCCAGGCATGTTTGAATCATGCATTGATAGGTCGCACTGGCATTTTTGAGCCTGAAAGGCATGGTGTTGAAACAGAAGGGGCTGTATGGAGTAATGAATGTCGTTGCGGCTTGATCGGGCTCCGCCATCTTGATTTGATGGTATCCGGAGTATGCGTCGAGGAAACACAAGGAGTCGTGTCCCACGGTAGCATCGATAATTTGATCGATGCGAGGGAGGGGGAAGGGATCCTTGGGGCAAGCCTTGTTAAGGTCCTTAAAATCGACACATAGGCACCAGGATTTGTCCTTCTTTGGTACCATCACCAGGTTTGCTAGCCAGTCCGGGTGTTTTATTTCTCTAATGAATTCGGCCTCGAGTAACTTGGCAAGCTCTTCTCCCATGGCTTGTCATTTGGGTTCGGAGAAATGCCGAAGAGTTTGCTTGACCGACTTGTATCCCTTTCGAATGTTTATGCTATGCTCAGCCAGCCTGCATGGGATGCCTGGCATATCTGAAGGATGCCAGGCGAAGATGTCCCAATTCTCGCGTAAGAACTCCCGTAGTGTGGCGTCTGTTGTGGGGTTCAGCTGTGCCCAGATGGATGCTATTTTTGTAGGGTCCGTTGGGTGGACCTGGAATTTGACTATTTCATCCGCTGGTTTAAAAGAGGTGGACTTGGGTCTTTTGTCGAGTATCATGTTGTCCCTGTCCACTGTAGAGCGCAGTGCAGTTAGTTCTTTGGCTGCGAGGGCTTTAGATAACGCTTCGAGGGCCAGTGCGGCGGTTTTATTTTCGCCACGGAGTGCTATGTCCGGATCACTAGCTAGAGTGATGATTCCATTGGGTCCGGGCATCTTGAGCTTCATGTACCCATAATGGGGTATAGCTTGGAAGATCGTGAATGCCTCTCGCCCAAGAAGGGCGTGGTATCCGCTACTAAACAGGGCCACTTGGAATGTGATTTCTTCGGACCTGTAGTTCTCTAGCGTGCCGAATACCACATCTAGTGTGATTTTTCCCTCACATCATGCCTCCCGGCTAGGGATGATTCCTCTGAAGGTCGTGCTACTTTGCTCAATGCGGCTCTTGTCTATTTCCATTTTTCTAAGAGTCTCCTCATAGATGAGGTTTAATCCGCTGCCACCATCCATGAGTACTTTAGTAAGCCGGAAGCCGTCAACAATTGGACTAAGGACCAAAGCGGCTGGAGCTCGGGCTATGCGGAATTGAGGTTCGTCACTAGCATTGAAGGTTATGGCCGTTGTCTGTGTCAAAACCAGCGGATCTCGGGTAGGGGGTCCCGAACTGTGCGTCTAGGCTGGATGGTAATAGGAGGCAAGGGACACGAAGTTTTACCCAGGTTCGGGCCCTCTGGATGGAGGTAAAACCCTACGTCCTGCTTGATTAATATTGATGATATGGGTAGTACAAGAGTAGATCTACCACGAGATCGAGGAGGCTAAACCCTAGAAGCTAGCCTATGGTATGATTGTTGATGTGTATGTTCTCCTACGGACTAAAACCCTCCAGTTTATATAGACACCTGATAGGGTTAGGGTTACATATAGTCGGTTACAATGGTAGGAGATCTAAATATCCGCATCGCCAAGCTTGCCTTCCACGCCAAGGAAAGTCCCTTCCGGACACGGGACGGAGTCTTCAATCTTGTATCTTCATAGTCCAGGAGTCCGGCTGAAGGTATAGTTCGGCCATCCGGACACCCCCTAATCCAGGACTCCCTCAGTAGCCCTTGAACCAGGCTTCAATGACGACGAGTCCGGCGCGCAGATTGTCTTCGGCATTGCAAGGCGGGTTCCTCCTCCAAGTACTTCACAGAAGATTTCAAACACAAAGATAGTGTCCGGCTCTGCAAAATAAGTTTCTGCATATTGCCATAGAGAGAATAATATTTACACAAATCTAATCTGCTGGCGTATTTTGTAGTGTGACATCACACCACGGCCAAGCTTTTATTCGAACCGTTTTACTGTCCTATCTCAGCGCGTTATGCGAGGCGGTTTCCTTGGCACGTCTTGTTAAAGCAGAGATCGTGTCCCCTTATTCCGGGATTCTCATCAATACGGGCGTGGGTAACCCAACCGCTTCTAGGATTCCTAGATTATAGGCAAGCCCAAACGGACACGGAGAGGACGCTTGATATTCACCCTCTTTATAAAGGGACCAGGCTTTTATTTTCCCCTCCCGTGCTCAATCGAATCCTTCCCCCACCTCAAGCTCAAGCGCCCGAAGTTCAGGTCAGGTGCTCCGAACCTTCAGTCATGTCCGGATCTAGCCTTCAAGGCCGATGGGTGCCTTCCTCCGTCACGGAAGAAGACATCAAAAAGTTGAGGGAGGCCAAATATCTAACCACCGAGATTTTGCATCGGCTGCCTCCCCGAGGGCAGGTCGTCCCTACCCCCGAACCCAACGAGAACGTCGTGTTTGTTTCCCACTTCCTCCGAGGTCTAGGCCTTGCTCTGGATCCTTTCATCAGGGGTTTGATGTTTTATTACGGGCTAGACTTCCATGATCAAGCTCCGGACTCCTTTCTTCAAATCACGACATTTATTGTCGTGTGCGAGGCCTTCCTCCGGGTTACCCCTCACTTTGGCTTGTGGCTCAAGACCTTTGAAGTGAAGCCGAAGATGGTCGAGGGGCAACATGCAGTGTGCGGAGGTGCCTCAATACACAAGATGACTGGAGCTCCGTGGCCCAAAGGTTCCATCCCGGAGGTGTCTGAATTGTGGCAACAGGAGTGGTTCTATATCATAGCTCTTAGAAGCGCCAAGTGGGGGGCCGCCCCTGTTTTCCGCTCGGGCCCTCCACCACAACTGATGTCATGGATCAGCAGGGGTCTGAGCTGGGGTCCAGCCAAGGACGTGCCTATACTGCAAAGCCGCATTCGAGATCTCTTCAATGGAGATTTCAGTTTGGTTGCGGTAGCACAAGTTATGCTGGTTCGCCAAGTCCAACCTTGCAAACGCCGCCCCCTTCGCATGTGGGAGTTCAATCCCGAGGGACCGCATGTCATTCCAAATTTCCTCGGTTTGACGCACGAGGAGATGTACAAGTCATTCTTCAGACCTCAGGTAGGGCGTCCGAAAATCACCGAGGACGTGGGCCTGAGCAGTACCCGCACCGCCGAACAGGTAAGGAATCTTCCGGCCGAACATACTGTCCCTCATTTGTTACGAAGTTATTTATGAGAGTTTTCTTTTTGATCAGGACTGGCTAGCAAAGGCAAAGTTGATTCGGTGTTCGCCCCCCCTCCTTGAGGGTTTGGAAAATCCGGTCTTGGAAAAGGTGCTCCAGATCGCACCTTGCCCGGAGCCCTTGAAGGAAGATACTGCGGAGGACAGTAAGGGCGGACACGGGCCCCCAACGCTGCCCATTCTAACCGAGGGAGCGGGCGTCTCCCTGAAGGAAGATGACCGGAAGAGGAAAAGGACCGCGCCCGGGGATTCGGAAGCCGAAGCTTCCAAACGGGAGAAGAAGTCTCTCGCCGAGGGTCCTACCTTGGGGGTGCTGTTGCCGCACAAAGTCCGCGGGGGGATCAATTCTCCCGCGAGTCGTAAGTGACCCGGAATACTTTAACAGTACAAATATGCTATCTTTTCCTTCTGAGAAAATAACCACCGCATATATCTTAGCAGTTCGGGCCTTAGCCCCTCTCAAATGAGCTCATCTTTGGGGGATCTTCTTCCAGAGATGATGGAGAGCGAAACGCCTCCTCCGGACTCCTCCGCTCCGGAAGCGGGCGACCCTGAAGTGTCGTCGCGGAGGGCCTCTCTGAGTCCGGTGAGGCCAGAAGAGAATCCCATTGACCCCCGAAGCTCCCAGTGTCCGGCTCCCAAAGAGAGCAGACAAAAGAGTCCGGCACCGTCTAGTGTGTGATCGGATGTTCTGAGGGAGTTGGTGGGGCGAGTGGCCATCTCAGATGAACACTGTGTGCTGATGAAAACGGTGATGGAGAGAATATCGTCCGCCAAAAGCGGATTGCATGAAGCTTTTATGAGTCTACTGACAGGCTTTAAGGTACGTAAAAGAATGCATGATAGTCCTGCACATGCCAGGTGTGCCCTGTGTAGATAGTAGCCCCTGAGACTCTGGTTGTCATCGGAAACGACGACGAACAGAGGATCAAATTCCCAGGTAATAACCATACCGCCTCTATGTGTAGGTGATGGAAGCTCCGGTGGCTAGCCGGACTAGCGAATTTGCCCATTTAGAATGGCAGTTGGATGCGGCAGACGCCGACATCGAGCTTGTTAACAAAAGGCTTGACGAGGCACAGGGTAAGTGTCTTTATCTGGTAAAACGTCACATAGGAAGAGCACCATAATGCCAGTATTTTTAATATGTTGTGACTGCAGATGGAGCTACCACTGTTGAAGCCTTGCAGGCACAACTTGCCCGAGCCAAGGAAGAAGCGAGGTTGGGTAATGCGGCTTCTTTGAAGGCGGCTGAGGAGTTGCAAGCCGAGAAGGCCGCACATGGCGAAAGCCGAGACAAGATGGCCAAGATGGCCATAGAATTAAAAGCCGCCGCCAACCGTTGCCGGGTTCTTGAAAAGGAAAACCAGGCGAAGGCATCAGACCTTGAGAAGGCTGCTGCGACGAAAAAAGACCTTAGCTCTGCTATGAGGGCAAAGAAGGAGCTGCGAGAAGCTGGGGGTATTGTAGCTGGGAAATCCTTTATGTTGCGGAGGAAGTTCGGAGATCCACAGTATGCCCCTCTGGATCGGCTGTGGAGCTCGGAGGATGTGTATATGGATTTGGCGGCGAGCGCTGCCGATGCGGCCAAGTACTTCCAGGGTCAAACGGACCATGGAGTAGACCAGCTATTTTGGTGACAATTCCATACTCCCGAGCGTCCACTTTCATTGACTGACCAATTAGCCGAATGGGCTGAACTAAATAGGTTGTCCGGACTCGCCATGAGGTCCGTTGTGGATCAGCTATGGCCAGAAAGGTCGAAACCGAACAGCTATTTCAGCTTGGTGCAGCAGTTCCTGGACGTGGTGCCACGCATTAATGCGATGAAGAGGTCGGCGTGCATAGAGGGCACATGGATGGCCTTTTCCCGTGTCAAGGCATACTGGGCGGAGATGGATGCTACCAATGTTGCGGCGCGGGATTCGGCCATAGGTCGAAAGGCTGCTGAGCACTACTTCGAGGAAGTTCTTGAGGGTGCCCGTTTGGTAGAAACCCAGTGCTCAAAAAATATTATGTTTGAGTGATATGTAATCTCATTGTAAGCGAAATGCTTTTAAAGAGTTTTATAAGGCTATTGTTATACTTTTTCCTGAAAGTAATATGATGCCTCCTGGGCGGCCGTTTTTGTATACGTGTGTATAACCTGAAAGATTGCAGTCGTCGGCTTCAACCCACACGCATATAATGCGAAGGTGCTGGCAAAAACACGCATTCACACTTAACCCAACGTCTTGGTCCTATTAAGGAGGTGATAGCGGAGCGAGCGAGGCAACCGGACTATAATGCTTTAACACTTTCACTTAGCCATAGGAGTTTGACAGTGGGGCTACTAGATAGCCCTTGGTGGCTCCGCACTCTCCCGATCTCGGGGTGCGTACATGCCTGGCCGGTAAACGGCCCTTCGTTAAGGCAGAGGAATTCTAACATTCCCATGGGTCATCGAGTGGTTGACCAGTCTCACGCTATATCATGACAGTCAGTTTTCGGCTTTCTCTACTGAGGTGCTCGTCCGAATGAACCAGGGCACAATCGCAGTAGTTCTCCTGGTGCTACCTTAGCCGGTAAAGTGGAACGTAAGGCACAAAAACACAGGAGCCGGGCAAACCCAACATTTGACCAAAGACAATGATTTGGAGCTGATGCATATAGGGCCAAACTCACGACGCCGAAAACTCCCTAAGGTATTTGGTCTTTGTGGTATAAACCGGGCCTAAATAATGGCCTTTGTAAGAAGCCCCTTGTGTCCAAGTACGTGCATTGTTCTGGCGTGGCCACATGCCAAGACGTCAACATCCTTCACAATGGTGGATATGTATCAACAAGAGACAGTAAAAAAGGTTTACGCAGGGTCTTAATCTAAAAAGAATCCTTTGAGCGGGTCCCTGCTGCACGTCTGCGCCTGTGTCTCCGTTGTGCCGTATCCTGGACGGGTGTAGCACGATGATCGTCTGTAAAAGAGAGGAAGTTAAGTGAGAAAGTTGTCGTGCAAAAAGATGGTTTTTTAAAGAAACCATGTATAATTGAAGATGATAAGAAATTGCCACTTGTCTGTGCGTATTGAGCCCCTTGTATTGACAAATAGGGGTGTGATCACTTATTCAGTGTAAATAGCGGCGCCGGACTCGATCGCTGGTCCGGACGCCTTTAATGTTCGGCTGCCAAGGCAGCCTCACTCTCTTCGGCGCACAGAGAGCGCTTGATATCTCCGTGCACTGTAATGATGCCACATGGACCGGGCATCTTGAGTGTGAGGGAGGCGTAGTGTGGTATTGCATTAAAGCGAGCGAAAGCTTCTCGTCCGAGCAGTGGTTGATAGCCACTTTAAAACGGAGCGATGTGGAAAGTTAAATGATCGCGACGGAAGTTATCGGGGGAGCCGAATGTAACTTGTAATGAGAGGGAGCCCGTACAACGAGCCCCTGGGCCTAGCGTTACTCCTTTAAAGGTAGTATTGCTATGGCGAATTTGTGTTGGGTCTAACCCCATCCCGCAGATTGTATCCTGATATATTAGGTTTAGGCTACTGCCGCCGTCCATCAAGACTTGTGTGAAGTGATATCCGTCAATTACTGGGTCTAATACCAGGGCAGCCCATCATGGGATACTTGCTGAGTAATCATGATGGTCGAAAGTGATCGGTTGAGATGACCAATGGCAGGACTTCGCGGGGTCAGGCACTTGGGTATGTTTTCCTGGGAGTGCCGTTTTGTTTTTTCCCCTGATCACGTGTAACACATGTACTGTTTTGACTTCTGGTGGAAATTTCTTTGGTTCCGCCATGTCTTGTTTGGGAGGCTTGTCCTCGTCTTCACTTGGTGTATCTTCCCCCTTGTGTACGGCGTTGAGCTTGCCGGACTGCTTGAAGACCCAACATTCTTTGTGGGTATGATTAGCGAGTTTACCAGGGGTACTATGGATCTGGCATACTTGGTCCAGAATTTTGTTGAGGCTGGACAGTTCGTCCCTGGTGCCTTTAAGGGGCGGCTTTTGACCTGGCCGACAGCTTTTGAATCCGGCATTTACTGCCGTGCCCTTCGTGCTATCTTCTCTAATCAAGCGTTTGCTATTGCTGTTGTGCTGTGATTTCCCGTTTCCATCTCTAACTTTGGATGTACTGGGGTCGCTGGTGCTGCATCTGGCTAGCCAGCTGTCCTCACCCGCGCAAAAGCGGGTCATGAGGTTTGTTAATGCAGCCATCGTTCTCGGCTTATTTTGGCCGAGGTGTCTGGCGAGCCATTCGTCGCGGACGCTA
Source organism: Triticum dicoccoides (assembly GCF_002162155.2). NCBI lineage: Eukaryota > Viridiplantae > Streptophyta > Magnoliopsida > Poales > Poaceae > Triticum > Triticum dicoccoides. The sequence goes on along the minus strand of NC_041390.1, from coordinate 419,155,278 downwards.
TGCTTGAAAGCTGCCAAGGCTTCGGCGTCCGGACAGTCGACAATCTGGTTCTTTTTAGTAAGAAACTTGTTCCAAAGCTTTCGGGCTGACTCTCCGGGCTGTTGTTCCGTCGTATGCCTCTATGTTTACGGGTTTGAATCCGTCTGGAAATTCATGGTCCAGCACCTCATCGATGAAACGCAGGGGGTGTGCAGCACCCCTGTAGCTGGGTGTACCGCGTTGTTCGGGTGTTTGTTGTGTTGCGTTGTATGCTGGGGCGCGCTTGCGTGGTCCATAGATGGATCTTGTTGCGCCGTCCTTTGGGTGCGAGCCCTCGCATGGGTCGCATATTGTATTGTGAGTGGCATTGTATGCCGCTCTGTGTTGGTAGAGGGGTCGTCTATCCGACTAGGTGGCTACTTTGATATTTGGTTGTGGAGGTTCTGAGGCCTCCTCATCGAATTCGGGCAGCAGCTTCTGCTTTGGGTAGCTCTTGGAGGGGCGATTGTCGCCGTACCTTGCTGCTGTGCTGAGTATTTTACTCCATCTGAATTGGAGTGTGTCTTGCGCAGCCTTGAGCCTTTGCTTCTGTTTTTTCAGGCTCCTGGCGGTGGCAACAAGCCTTTTACGGGCAGTCTGCTGCTCCGGGTGTCTGTCCGGCGTTATGTCGCCCGGGCCATTATCCTTGATAGGATTTGTTTGTTCGGTTTGATTATCCGGATTGCCGTTGTCCGAAAGCGGTTCGCCCTGCTCCAGCACTGGGTCTGTGTGATCTCTATTTCTGTTGAGGCAGGATTTGGGGCGGTGCTTGAGTCGCCGCTTTGACTGCTTTTCGAGGGAACAGGCCTTCGGTGCATCCTTCTATTCATCATCGTCATCTTTTGGTGCGTCCACCATGTATATGTCGTATGACGAGGTGGCTTTCCAGGGCCTAGTAGGCGCTGGTTCTTCATCATCTCCTTCATCGGCGTCCATACCGTCGATGTCTTCGGAGTCGAAGTCGAGCATGTCGGTTAAGTCGTCGACAGTGGCTACAAACTGGGTGGTGGGTGGGCTTTGAATTTCTTCATCGTCCGAATCCCAACCTTGCTGGACGTAGTCCGGCCAGGGCTCTCCTGATAAAGAAAGAGACCTTAGTGACTTCAGAATATCGCCAAAAGGCAAGTGCTGAAAGATGTTCGCGGCAGTAAACTCCATGATCGGCGCCCAATCGGATTCGATTGGCCAGGGCGCGGAGGGTTCGGAGTCCGGAAAGGAGTCCGGCTCCTTGGAGTCATGAGTCTCGCGGAGTGCGGGGCTGGTGTTCGGCTCAATCGTTGTTGGATCGCAGCCCCCGAGGCGGCGTCCAACCGCCTATCCTAGATCGGTGCAGTTGGCTCCGAATTAAGGATCGGAGCCGATGCGGGTGCGGCCTCTAGGGCACTGTTCGGCGGCAGAGCTAGATCATGCTCATCGGGATAGTGCGGCGCACTCGGCAGTGGCTCAAATCCGTCGAGGATCAAGTCCCCGCGGATGTCAGCCGTGTAGTTTAAACTTCCAAATCTGACCTGATGGCCAGGGGCGTAGCTTTCGATCTGCTCCAGGTGGCCAAGTGAATTGGCCCGCAGTGCGATATCCGCATCGCCAAGCTTGCCTTCCACGCCAAGGAAAGTCCCTTCCGAACACAAGACGGAGTCTTCAATCTTGTATCTTCATAGTCCAGGAGTCTGGCTGAAGGTATAGTTCAGCCATCCGGACACTCCCTAATCCAGGACTCCCTCAGCCGTGTCGTTCCATGGATTTATCGTTGCGATGTGGCAGACTTCGGCGAGGCTGCAAAGTTCCCACTTGCGCCTATTATTTGAGGCGAAAGTCTTGAAGACTGTCAGTACTGTATTGTTATTTTCCGCGGGAGGGTGCTCTACGGTATTGTTGACGAGGAGATCCTCGCCGCTCCTGGCCACCTGCCGGAGTATCCAACATGCTCTAAGGCTGTGTGTTGTCATGGTATCCGTTGTACTATGAATTTTGCATGGCCCATTGAGCCATCCCTCCAGTACGGTTTCGTGCCCAGTAGTGGGTTTTGGCTTCTTTGTAATTGGATTGGGTGACTTACGAGAGTACACCCTTTTAGTTCGGACAGAGGGTTTAGTTAGAGCCGGAGGATCCTAGAATTGTGTTTGGGTTTTCCAAGTGCTTTCCATCGCACAGTACTTCCGTACTATGGACGCCAAGTCAGCGAAGTGTGTTATATCACGGAGACTTATGGCGTTGAGGATTCCCTTGTCCATGCAATTTTTGCGAAGAATGAAATTGCGTCTTCCTCGCAACAGTCCTTCGCCTTGCTTATTGCAAGGAGGAATCTGGCCCAATAGTGATGTACTGTCTCTTGGGGCTCTTGTCTAATATGGGAAAGATCACTTATGTGAGGGTGGGTGGATAGATTTAAGTCCAAACCCTGGCCCGGTCTAAGACCCAAAGGAGTTTCCGAGCTTGGTAGTTCGGGCTCTGGGACATTGCCCCATGGTACTAGCCCGCTGTTCGATTCTAGGTTCGAAGCTTGGGCCATGTCCTCCCGTAGACGGGTATCCGGCTCGGAGAGCTCGGGAATCTGGACATAGTTTGTCCTCAAAATAGAGGAAGAATCGCTGCATCGCTCCTCCACCACCGCTATCTGATGGGTAACCGGCGGAGAGTTAATCTCCCTTTGGTCGGGTTTAAGCCCGATCCGATCATAGTCCATAGCGACTCCCAAGGCGGCGATGCGATTCAAGAGCTCGTTCAAAGAAGAGAGCTCTGTTGGATCCATCTGCTCGGTGAATCCCGAGCCGACATGGTGACTGTTTTTGATGACCCGAGAAGTCATCATCGGCGCGACGGCCGACGGGGCGGTCACGATGAAGCCGCCTAATCGGAGAGTTTGGCCTACAGCCAGGGCTCCCCCAGAGGTAATGTTGTCCCTGACAACAAGGCGAGCCATCAGGCCTTATCGTGACAGCACAGTGGAACTCTCAATGAAAGCACCAATGTCGGTGTCAAAACCGGTGGATCTCAGGTAGGGGGTCCCGAACTGTGTGTCTAAGGCGGATGGTAACAGGAGGCGGGGGACACAATGTTTACCCAGGTTCGGGCCCTCTCGATGGAGGTAATACCCTACTTCCTGCTTGATTGATCTTGATGATATGAGTATTACAAGAGTTGATCTACCATGAGATCGGAGAGGCTAAACCCTAGAAGCTAGCCTATGGTATGATTGTTGTTGTCCTACGGACTAAAACCCTCTGGTTTATATAGACACTGGAGGGGGCTAGGGTTACACGGAGTTGGTTACAAGGGAGGAGATCTACATATCCGAATTGCCAAGCTTGCCTTCCACGCAAAGGGACTCCCACCCGGACACGGGACGAAGTCTTCAATCTTGTATCTTCATAATCCAACAGTCCGACCAAAGTATATAGTCCGGCTGTCCGAGGACCCCCTAATCCAGGACTCCCTTAGCGGTCGCCACACTCGACAGGCCAAAAGGCATGCGAACATAGCTGTGAGGTGGGCCCTCGCAGTGTCCCACGCGCGAAGGCCGGAAAAGCTCCTGAGAGGCGGCCCAGTTGAACCCTGGGACGTCGATGCAGACACGCGGCCCGGCATCCTTGCCTGGATGGGGAGCTGTGCCTGGTGAGCGGCGGCCGCCGCGCATGGCCCTTACATCTTGCAGCTCCTGAGTGGTCTTGGTGATGAACTCCTGAACGGTGGGCACTCCTTGCACTGTGTTCTCCTGAGGGAAACGTGTCGCGAAGCACGCCTCCAAGTAGTGCCCAAGCGCCTACCTCATGATGTTGGCAAAGTTTGAGGCCCTCCAGAAGAGAGCCCCTGAGCCCTGCTCGAGAGGGGCGCTGAGCGTGCTTTCCTATGCGATGGAGGGAGGCACCCCAGGCGCGGGCGCCAATCCTGACGAGGCACCGCTTGCTTGAGGCCCTACGTGGCGCAACTGCTTCTTCTTCTTGGGGGTGGCCTTAGGAGGGCGCTCGCTCTAGCTGTCAGGGTCGTCGATTGCTACAGCTTGGAAGGCACGCTCGAGGGAGCACACCGCGTCTCTTTCCGCACACGGGACTGTGATGATTCCGCCGCTTCCCGGCATCTTGAGGACATTGTAGCCGTGATGGGTCACCGCCATGAACTTGGCCAGGGCTGGATACCCGATGATGGCGTTGTATGGCAGGAGGATGTAGGCGACATCGAAGTCGATGAGTTCGGTGCGGTAGTTGTTGCGTTCTCCGAAGGTAACGGGGAGGGGGACCTACCCGATCGGGGTAGTAGAGCCGTCGGTCACTCCTGAGAAAGGCTTGGTAGGCTGGAGCTGGTCATATGGAACTTGGAGGTTGTCGAACGTGTCGATGGACAGGACATTGAGCCCTGCGCCGCCGTTGATGAGGGTCTTGGTAACTTGCATGTTGCTGATGACTAGTGAACAAAGCATTGGGAGGATGCCTACAGTAGCTGCGCACTTGAGCTGATCTGCCGAACTAAACAAGATGGGGCACTTGGACCATATGAGCGGGCGTGTGGCCTCGAGCTTGGGGAGGACTGCATTCACTTCGCGAGCAAACTGTTTGAAGATATGCTGCGAGGTTGGGGCTTGAGCTTCGCCCAAGATGCAGGCGATAGCGCGCAGCTCCTAGAAGCCCCCAGCCCCCTCGTCTTGATGGTGGTCGTCATTCCTTCTAGGTGGTGGCGGTAGTGGAGGAAGGCCAGCGTTGCCTTGAGGACGATCCTCACGAGGCTGGTCCCTCCAGACGCCCTCGTGAGGCTGATCCTAACAGCAGTCCTCACGAGGCCGGTCGCGCCACTCCTGGCGCGGGCCACGGTCGTCCCAGCGTCCGCCACCACGTCCTCCTCCTCGGTCGTAGCCCCGATCGCTGCGCTCGGGGCGTCGACTGAAGCGTCCTTCTCGAATGTCTTTGAGCTCTTGACAGTCGCTGGTGTTGTGGGTATGCAGGTTATGGAAGGCGCGGAATAGTCGGCTGCTCTTGGATGACTCGGGCTGGTCTCAGCCGCGCTTGGTGTCCGGTTCCAACGCGAGCACGGCTGCTCCCTTGCGCTTCACGTCCTTGGCCTTGGCTTTCTTCTCCTTCGGGTCTGGAGCCGGGAGCTCGAGGAGGGAGAGGCGCCCCTCCCAGCTCTGGCGCACTTGGTCGTTAGGTTGAACAACTCCAGAGACGTGCACATCTCCTCGTGGATGGCGAGCTCCTCCTTCATCTTGACGTCACAGACGCCATCAGAGAACGCGGAGATGATGGCTTCATCCGTCACCTTGGGGATCTTGAGACGAACGTTGTTGAAGCGCTAGATGTACTTCTGGAGGGTCTCTCCTGGTTGTTGCTTGACGAGATGCAGGTCACCCGCGGTCGGGGGGCGGTCGCGAGTGCCCTGGAAGTTGGCGACGAAGCGGTCGTGCATCTCGTCCCAGGAGGAGATCGAGCCTGGAGGCAGGTTCAGGAGCCAGGAGCGGGCGCCATCCTTGAGGGCCATGGGAAACCAGTTCGCCATGACTTTCTCGTCACTGTTGGCCGCCTTGATGCTCAGCTCGTAGAGCTGCAGGAACTCCGTGGGGTCAGGGGTGTCGTCGTAGCGAGGAGGCAGATCTGGCTTGAACTTGCCCTGCCAGGCGACGCTACGCAGCTGGGTGGTGAAGGCGCGGCAGCCGGCCTGGTCACCAGGGCCTGCCTTGGAGGCGGAACTTGGTCTTGGCGCCCGCACGCCGCTACGGCAAGCGGCGCGGGGCCTTGCCGCAGCAAACGATCCTGGCACGGCGGTGCGAGGAGTGGCGGAGCATTCTCTTGTAGTCGAGGGACTTCTTGACAACTTCTTTCTTCACGGCGGGCGCCGGACGTGGTGGGTCGCACCATGGAGCCACGCACCTTGGCGCTAGGGTGCCGTCTTGGTGGAGAGGTGGTGGAGGTGCTTCGTGAGCAACGTCGCTCGTGGCTGGCAGAGGGCGAGGTAGAGAGAGGGACGACGCAGGGGAGCCCCCTGCGACGCGGACAAGCTCGGTGATGCGGTCAAGCCAGTCCTCTAGAGGTCATCGACTGGGCGGTAGCGCAGAAGCTCGTGCACCATGAGGAGCGCGGCCTGTGCATCCGTGGGAACGCGACGAGCGTGAGACGACAAACCAGCGGGAGTCACTGATGGAATGGCGGTGCGGCCGTCCTGTCGCACCGAGGGGTGCAGCAAGGATGCTTGCTGCTCGTTCCCCGCCGGGCCGGTGGCGGCGTTGGCGCCAGGCGACGGAGAGTGACGGGGTGGCCCGACTACAGGGGTCGTCTGAGCAACGCGGGTGGCGAGGTCTGCCCGGCGCTCGGCCCGGGCGCGGCGTGCGTCCGCCATGGAGACGATGAAGTGACGTGACGCGGAGCGACGGAAGGGAAGCTTCGGCGCACCCCTACCTGGCGCGCCAAATGTCGGATCACGGGTTCCGGCAAAACCCTCACGGTTCGAACTCTGGGTGCGTGCGAAGATTTTCCCCTACCGATACACGGCCTAGTTTTGCTAAGATCTCGCGGACTAACTCGACGAACTCACAACACAAGGGGCACAAGATTTATACTGGTTCGGGCCACCGTTGTGGTGTAATACCCTACTCCAGTGTGGTGGTGGTGGATTGCCTCTTGGGCTGATGATGAATAGTACAAAGGGAAGAATAGCCTCCTGAGGTTGAG
>NC_041390.1:419062648-419148262 GCF_002162155.2 Triticum dicoccoides | reverse complement strand
GCTTGCTTCCCTTGCTTGCTGCCTTTCTTCTCTTTTTCTTATTTTTTCCCTACTGAGGTGGCTAGTCCTATTTATAGAGGCCCTGGTCCTCTCCCCAAATATTGAGCGGGAAAATCCAACAACGGCCAATTTGAAAGGGGACAGCTAGTACGGCTTATCCTGACAAAAGTGGTCTTCGCCTGCAAAAGGCTCTGGTGGTGACGCCGCCTTGGGCTCCATGGTGACCTCCATCTTGTTGTCCTGCTAGTCTTGGTCTCGTTGCACTGATATGGAAACCTTTGCTTGATTCCTCGGTACTCCGCGCCTGCACTTGCCCCCTTTGCACCAAAGAGGAAACAAGGATGCTGCACGCGCTTGCGCCCGCCTGGCGCCCACCTGGTCTCGATCGTCATGGCTCATGTCACGGGAACCTCACGAGGTTTGCCTTTCCTTTATCTCTCCGCCCCTCGCGAGCCCACCTGGCGAGGCCGCTCCTGAGGAGGTCTTGCGTTGTCTGCCTCGCGAGGCTTGGCCCCTCACGAGGGTCTTGAATGCCTTGTTGATGAAGATGGGTCGTACAAGCCTGCTAGCAAAGCCACGCTGTGGGCCGCAGGCAGGCAAATCTGGGGACCCCCATTCCTAGAACGCCGACAATATCCCCTCGCCGGCAACGTGGCAGCGCGGGGCGCCACGCCGGGTCCGATGGGAACAAGCTGGGGGAAGGGCTCGATCGCATGAATAGAGAGAAGAGGGATGACCGGGGAGGGGGAGTGGGCCGGCCTAGCTGGGTCGGCAGGCTGGGTGGGCCGAAGCCCAGGTGAGGCAGGGGCTTTCTCACCCCTCTGCTTTTCATTTTTTTGCAGCTTTTACATTTTCTTTTAGCCACTAATGACTTTGCAAAATTATGCAACTGGCCGAAACAATTTCAAAGAATTATTGTGCACTGCCACAAAAAGATTGTGAGACTTTTAAAATAGCTTGCGATTTTTATAAATTAAAAAGGCATTTAATTCAATTGCTTTAGCCACAGTTTTAACTAGTTTAGGGCACTTAGACATTTTGGAAAAATGTTAGTTCACCGCCAATATTGTCAAAAGAATATTTTCCACATGATGAACATTTTAGTTTTCATGTTTGTGCAATTTAGAAATTCACTTAGCAGTTGAATTTGTATTCAAAAGGGAATTTGAAAGAAACAAGAGACAATGATGAACAAACACTTGTTTAGCAAAAGGATTAACTTAACCCCAGGGATTACTGTAGCATCATTACACCCGGGTGTTACATGATGCAAGAGCAATATCAGATATCCATGATGGGAGAGCTAAAATTCTTCCTTGGTCTTAAAAACCGTCAACAGGGAAATGGCATCTTCTTATCATAAGAGAAATACCTCAAAGACTTCCTGAAGAAGTTTGGAATGCAAGACTGCAAAGGGTACACGACGCCAATGCCAAGAAAAGGCCAATTAGGCCCCGACGACAATGGTAAAGAGTTCAATCAAAAGGTATACCGCTCCATGATTGGTTCTTTATTATACTTATGCGCATCTAGACCAGATATAATGCTTAGCATCTGCATGTGTGCCCGATTCCAAGCGGCGCCAAAGGAATCGCATCACCTCACTATGAAGCGAATTCTTCGATATTTGGCTGACACACCAACGCTAGGATTATGGTATCCAAAAGGCTCAGAGTTTGATCTAGTTGGATTCTCTGATGCTGATTATGCTGGTGACAAGGTTGATCGCAAGTCCACATCAGGCAAATGTCACTTTCTTGGACGATCTCTTGTTTGTTGGTCTTCAAGGAAGAAGAACTGTGTATCACTCTCCACTGATGAATCTGATACATTGTTGCTGGATCTTGTTGCTCTCAGCTTTTATGGATGAAGCAAACTCTCAAGGATTATGGCATCAACATGAAGCATGTGCCACTCTATTGCGACAATGAGAGTGCCATCAAGATTGCCAACAATCCAGTTCAGCACTCGAAGACAAAGCACATTCAGATCCGTCATCACTTTGTCAGACATCATGTCATGAAGGAAGACATTGATATCATTCACTTCAACACTGAAGAGCAATTGTTAGATATCTTAATGAAGCTGAAAGTGCAACTATCCCTAGGTGGTTTTGGTAATTCATAACAACATATAGCTCATTGAGCTAATACTATTCCAAGATAATTATTTCAGGAAAGCTCAATGATTGGCATGGCATGGATGTGAAAGTGGAACCCTCAAAATGCTAAGGACAATGGATTGGCTCAAGCTCAAAAGCTCAAGACTCTTCATTTTATATTTTAGTGATCCAAGATCACATTGAGTCCATAGGAAAAGCCAATACTATTAAGGAGGGATGAGGTGTTGCTTAATGAACCTCTTGCTTCATGTGCTTAGTGATATGCTCCAAAAACCCTCAACTACTTTCCCATATCCACATATGACCTAAACTCTAAGCCAAACTCAGTCCTACCGATTCTTCCTATCCGGCGCCACCGAGTTTCACTTGTCATTAGCCAATGCCAAACCCTAGCAATTCGGTTCTACCGACAAGGATCTCGGTTTCACCGAGATGGGATTGCAAACTCTCTGTTACCTATTGCAATATTCTCGGTCCCACCGAGATATGCAATCGGTCCCACCGAGATTGCAATGTAAACTCAGTGTTTCCCCTTTGTAACTTTTCGGTCTCACCGAAAGAGCAAATCGGTCGCACCGAGTTTGCCTGACCAACTCTCTAGTTAGCTAATTACCAAATTCGGTCTCACCGAGTTTGTGTAATCGGTCTCACCGAGATTACGTTATGCCCAAACCCTAACTGAATCGGTCCTACCGAGTTGCATGTCAGTCCCACCAAAAATCTCTAACGGTCACTAGGTTTACATTTTCGGTCCGACCGAGTTTATTGATTCGGTCCCACCGAGATTGGAAAACTGTGTAACGGTTGGATTTTGTGTGGAGGCTATATATACCCCTCCACCTCCTTCCTCATTCGAGGAGAGAGCCATCAGAACACACACACCATTCCAACTCATATGTTCTGAGAGAGAACCACCTACTCATGTGTTGAGATCAAGACATTCCATTCCTACCATATGAATCTTGATCTCTAGCCTTCCCAAGTTGCTTTCCACTCAAATCTTCTTTCCACCAAATCCAAATCCTATGAGAGAGAGTTGAGTGTTTGGGAGACTATCATTTGAAGCACAAGAGCAAGGAGTTCATTACCTACACACCATTTGTTACTTCTTGGAGAGTGGTGTCTCCTAGATTGGCTAGGTGTCACTTGGGAGCCTCCGACAAGATTGTGGAGTTGAACCAAGGAGTTTGTAAGGGCAAGGAGATCGCCTACTTCGTGAAGATCTACCTCTAGTGAGGCAAGTCCTTCGTGGGCGATGCCCATGGTGGGATAGACAAGGTTGCTTCTTCGTGGACCCTTTGTGGGTGGTTGCTTCTTCGTGGACCCTTCGTGGGTGGAGCCCTATGTGGACTCGCGCAACCGTTGCCCTTGGGTGGAGCCCTGTGTGGACTCGCGCAACCGTTACCCTTCGTGGGTTGAAGTCTCCATCAACGTGGATGTAGGATAGCACCACCTATCCGAACCACAGGAAAAACATCCGTGTCTTCAATAGCGTTTGAATTCTCCAAACCCTTCCCTTTACATTCTCGCAAGTTGCATGCTTTACTTTCCGCTGCCCATAAACTCTTTGCATGCTTGCTTGAATTGTGTGATGATTGCTTGACTTGTCCTAAAATCTGCCAAGAACTAAAATTGGGAAAAGGTTAAGTTTTTATTTGGTCAAGTAGTCTAATCACCCCCCCCCCCCTCTAGACATACTTTCGATCCTACAAGTGGTATCAGAGCTTTGGTCTCCATTTGCTTGATCTCCATAGCTTTTGGTGGTCATAGCCTTGGTTTCACAACCTAGGAGAGTATGGCGTCTAGCGAGGGAAATTATCACCGTAGAGGTCCTTACTTTGATGGTACTAATTTTGCTAGTTGGAAGCATAAAATGAAAATGCATATTCTTGGACATAACCCCGCTGTTTGGGCTATTGTGTGTGTTGGTTTGCAAGGTGACTTCTTTGATGGGAGAGAACCAAACCGTGAAGCTACCGCGGATGAGTTGAAGATGTTGCAATACAATTCTCAAGCTTGTGATATTCTCTTCAACGGATTATGCCCAGAAGAATTCAACAAAATCAGCCGCCTTGAGAATGCAAAGGAAATTTGGGACACTTTGATTGATATGCACGAAGGTACCAACTCCGTCAAGGAATCCAAGTTGGATGTGCTTCAAAGCCAACTTGACAAGTTCAAGATGAAGGATGGTGAAGGTGTCGCTGAAATGTACTCTAGGCTTGCTCTCATCACAAATGAGATTGCCGGCTTAGGAAGTGAAGAGATGACCGATAGATTCATCATCAAGAAGAACCTAAGAGCCTTGGATGGAAAATATGATACCGTGTGCACATTGATCCAAATGATGCCCAATTACAAAGATCTCAAGCCAACGGAAGTGATTGGAAGAATTGTTGCTCATGAGATGTCACTTAAGGATAAAGAGGAACTTCACAACAAGTCAAGTGGTGCCTATAAAGCCTCATGTGAAGCCCCTACATCATCAAGTGAGAAACAAGACTTCAATGAAGAATTGAGCTTAATGGTGAAGAACTTCAACAAGTTCTAGAAGAGTAGAAGCAAAGATAGAAGCTCCAAGTCAAGGTCCTACAATGACAAAAGATCTTCTAGTCGAGAGAGAAACTGTTACAATTGTGGAAGACCCGGACACTATTCCAACGAGTGTACGGCTCCCTACAAGAGAAGAGAAGATTCTCCAAAAAGAAGAAGCAAAGGATCACCACCAAGAGAGAGAAGGAGTAGAGATGATTGTTATGAACGAAGATACTCACGGAGAAGCAAGGATTCGGAAAGGAAGGAAAAATCATCAAGGAGCTACACAAGACGAAGACATCAAGCTCATGTTGGTGAATGGGTATCCGGCTCCGACTCCGACAGCCACTCCGAGAGAAGTTATCACTCCGACTCCGAAGATACTCAAGATGAAGGTGTTGTCGGTCTAGCACTTGTGTCAACCAACTCCTAAGACATATTTGACTCACCAAATGAAGGAATTGGAAGATGCTTCATGGCCAAAGGTCCTAAGGTAACACACCCCGAGTATGTTGATTTCAATAGTGATGAAGATGACTTGTTAGGTGATGATTTGCTTGGTGACAACTCTAGTGATGAATACTATGATGAAAGACCAATTAATCATGCTAATCAAGATAAAACGAATGACAATGATAAGGAGAATATTGAGGCTCTAACTAAAGAACTAAAAACTCTTAAGTTAGCTCATGACACTATCTTCGAAGATCATCGAGAACTTTTAAGAGCTCATGAGAAGCTACGCTTTGAAAATCTCAATCTTGAGCAAGAGCATGAGTTCTTAAGGGCAATCAATGATGATCTCCGCAAGAAAAGTTCTTCTTACATTGCCAAGCGTTTACTCTTATCCACTTACATGCCTCAAGTCAAATCTAACAAGAAAGATTCTTCCGCTAATAGTAACAATGATCATGCTAAATCCAATATTGTTGCTTCTAGTAGTTCTCTTGATTCCACTAATGATTCTCTTATCCAAGTTACACTTGAGCAAGAAAATAGCTTATTGAAGGGAATTATAGAGAAAGGAGTGTACAAAAGCCTTGCCGGGAGTAAGCAATTCGAGGAAATTGTGCGCAAGCAAGGAATGCACCGGAAGAATCAAGGTATTGGTTTTGAACGAAAGTTCAATGCCAATGGAGTTGAATGGGAAGAAGATCAATACCCCAAGACAAAGTTTGTCCCTCAACAAGAGAAGTTTTTCAAGGGGACACAAGCTCAAGATGATCGTCCACCACAAGACTACGAGCAAAAAGGCAAGAACAAGCTTCAAGAGGAAATTGATGCATTTGAAGAAGCTCCTAAGACCTTAGTCAAGTGGATTCCCAAGACTACTTCAAGTTCCACTTCATCAAGTACGACTACAACTCCAAGGATTCCCATCAAGATGATGTGGATCCAAAAGAAGAAGAACTAGAAAGTTCTTGAGGGTGACTCCGCCAACATACTTCACTCTTATCATTTTGGCAAGAACAAGTGCAATCAACTTCCACATCTTGCACTAGTTCAAGGAGTCACAAACCCTCTTGTTGGTAAGACAAGGGACAAGGTAACCTAAAAGTTTTCATGGACATCATCTTTTGTGTGCATCACTCTATGTCTATGGATATCCTTGTTTGTTCCTTGTGGGACTAACCCATGTAGGTATTGAAAGTGCAATTCACTCAAATGGATAGCTCCAAGAGATATACATCAACATTGAGCATCCACATCTTCAATGTCTACATGAAGTCATCATCGACAAAACCCAAGGTTAGTTCATCCCTCTTAGGGGGGATATCACATCTAGGGGGAGCTTTACTCTAAGACTTGAGCTAAAGCAACTCTAAAGATGTGAACACAACAATGCTTTATGTAAAAGTGGTAACCCCACTTGAGCTTAAACGATGAGTATGACCTATGATCAAGTGTTCTCACTTGACTCCTAAGTCAATATACTCATATATAGATGACCTAGTCATCGCAAATTGCTTGATAGATGCTAGAATTGGTTGTGCATGCCTTGCCACATATTTCATTTGCCATCTTATTGTGTGAGCATGCTGGTTGCATATTTTACTCATTTGAGGACATCCACTTGTTGCTTTGATTGTTTGGCTTTATCTTCTTTTGCCAAGTGGATGGACAAGAATGCCTAAGAACCTCCTCTAGCTATCTATGCTTTTCTCATCTCAAACTCTATTCATGCTGCATCACAAAATTTGATCAAGTCAGATTCGAACCACTCTGTGTGAGGAGCGCTCGGAGTCCCCGATTCGTCATAGACTTAAACTTCCAAAACCTCTTTATGATTCTCGGTCTGACCGATACTCCACTTTCGGTCCTACCGAGATCATTAAGTTGATCTAAGTTTTCAATCTCGGTGCAACCGATTTGAACCTTTCGGTCTCACCGAGTTTCAGTAACTGCACGTAGTTATGAATCTCGGTGCCACCGAGTTGTTCAACTCGGTCACACCGACAGGGTAGGGCTATATATAGTCACGGGAAAAATTTGGAAATTTCTCCGAACCCCTTCGCCCGCGCGATAGCCTGCTCTGCCCGTGAGGTCTCTGGATCATCTTCTCGCCGCCAGCAGCCTCCAGTCGCTGGTCTCCGTCGCCGTCAACGGGATTTCTGCCCAGCCGTTGCCGCCGTAGCAAGTCCACGCCGAACTAGGGTATGGACTTGATCTTTGTGCTATTCCTCAATTTGATTCCTAGCACATTGTGATCATATTGTTTCTGGCCACGTTTGATAAACTTCTATCCAGTCAAAACGCTCATAGATTAGGTTTGATTCGAAAATTCTAGGTTTAGGTTTCCGCCGAAACCATCTCGGACCCACCGAGTTGAAAAAACTCGGTCCCACCGATTTGGCTTATGCCATTGCACAAGTAAAACTCGGTCTGACCGAGAATTACTATCGGTGTGACCGATTTTTGAACTTAGTGAAACCCTAGCAGTCTCGGTGCCACCAAACTGTGACTCGGTCTGACCAAGTTCACTAGTTTAGGTTCCAAAACTGCTTCGGTATCACCGAGTTTGAAAATCGGTAGATCCAAGATGATTTCAGTGGGAAACTAAAACTAAGTTTTTGGATCATTCTTTTTGCAAAAATCTCTGCATTTTGTGATGCTCATCCACTCTATCTCCTCTATAATCTATTCACAGGGTCAGCAGTCAGTTTGCAACATGTCAGACCAGAGTGTCAGCCAAAACTTGTCAGAGCAGCAAGTGCAGTTGAGTGAGGGCACAAGCCCCTCAAGTTCCTCAGATGATGGCAGCAGGAGCACACCCAGCAACCTGCCTAAAGCTGCCACGAGACAAAGGAAGAAGAAAACCTCAGATTCTGAAGATGAGGACTATGTGGCAGAGGAAGAGGCCACCTCCAAGAGAGTTGAGACAGCTCAAGGCTCAAAGCCAGGCCTGAAAATCAAGAGGCCAGCAGGCAGGCAACCCATGTCAAAGGCTAGAGCGTCAACTGAGAAGCCTGCTCCCATTGAGCCCGTTGCAGCTGAGGGCAAGAAGAGGAAAGAAAGAGTGAAGAAGACTGTAGCCAGAGTGCTTGGGAAAGCCTCCATCATGGTAGAAGAGGAGGAGGAAGAAGAGGCAGCTGCACCAGCGCCCAAGGCAGCCAAACTTATGGGAGATGCCATAAGGTCAGGGGGAGCTGCATCCAAGCCCAAGGAAGCACCTAAGGCTGCATCTAAGCCTAAGAGTGCACCAAAGAGGAACACATGGAGCATTCCTGCAGCTGAGAAGAACAAGGCCCCAGTGCCTGAGACTGTTGCTGAGGATGATGAAGAGAATGTCCTTCGGAAGCTCAAGCCCAAGATCCCAGACCACAACGATGCTCATCCTGTGGCTGAGGATATGAAGCTCAGGAGAGACTCAGGGCTCAGGAAGTGGAGAGAAGCAGACCCATATGCTTCAAGGAGAAGGACTGCAGTGGACTACAGGTTTCACACCAAGGAGCAGCAAGATTTCTATGAGACAGTGCTACTTGACAAGAAGCCAATCGTACGTGACATGAGATGGGTCGACTGGACCTATATCAAGGACAATGAAGAGTACTACCCAGGAGTTCAGGACAGCTTCAAGGCGTGTGGAGTAGAGTACTTTGTTGGGTAGAAGCTCACAAAGTGGAACGAGGAACTCATCATGCAGTTCTACTCCACAGCTCACTTTTATCCAGATGGGAGGATTACATGGATGTCTGAGGGTACGAGGTACCACTCTACTATTGAGGAATGGGCGAAGCTGATCAATGCCCCAGAGGAGCAAGCAGATGACTTGGACATTTATGCCAAGAAAAAGATGGACCACAACTCCATGTCCAACATGTACAAGGAGATTCCGAATGAAGCACTTGACACGTTCAAGTTTGGCTCAGTGCATTATCTGCTCTCAGGATTGCCTACGATCAACTGGATCCTTAGGCACACCCTTCTGCCCAAGTCTGGAGATCACAAGATGATCAGAGGTCACGCGATCAATTTGCTTCATGTTTTTGACGTGCCTCAAAAATTCAAAGTTATGAGCCTCATAGTGGAAACGATCAAAAGGACTGCGGCAGATCAGAAGAGGAGCTGTGGATATGCCCCTCAGATTCAGGAGCTCATCAACTCCAAGATGGGCACGGGCGTATATTTGTTGGATAAGGAACACCTGCCCATCCGTCCAGATTTCGAGAACAATGAAGTTGTGATGACAGAGAATGAACCATCATCTGCCCATGCACAAGCTCCGAAGGAGAAGGTGAGGAAGGAGAAAGCTACCAAGATGCCCACTCAAGAGGAGGCATCTGAGTACTTCTTGAAGACCAAACAAGAGAAGCTTGGTTACTTGATTGTGTCCACCCTGCGGATTGAGCAGAGTCTGGCCACCCTCACTAAGAATCAGCAGAGCCTAGAGAGGATCATGGAACAGAAGTTCTATGACTTGGACGTCAAGGTAACGGAAGTTCAGTCTGCCGTGGAGCAGCTCCAGGAGGACATGAATGAGAGGAGAGGCAGGACCACGACTCATGCTTTTTCTAGAGTGCCACGAGGCCCGAGGTCGTCTGCCGTGCCAGTCGCTGACACCAGAGCCACCACTTCAGCACCAGCTACAGCCTCAGCTCCAGCATCTACTTCAGCTCCAACTCCAGCGACTACTTCAACATCTACTGAAGCCTTCGTCCTTGGAGTGATCCGGACTCCACCACCACCAGAAGATCAAGCCTGAGCGTCGATCTAGTGCTATGCATTTTCTAGGAACTTTTTGGTAACTTGTTGCCAAAGGGGGAGAAGATGTATAGATCATAGGCTTCGAGAGAGAGAGAGAGAGAGTTGCTTTTCTCTCTTGCTTTATTTGGTGGTTTTTCGAACTTGTTTGCTTTTGAGTGCTTGAGATACTATGCTTATGAGACATTGATGATCATGTGTTTGATCATAAGCTACACTTAATGCTTGCTTAATGCTATTATCCTATCTATCTTGTGTGATCATTTATTATTCTTGGTGATGAGTGCATGTATTTCATTCTTATCATTTTGAGCGCTCCACCAAGATGTATGTGACATGGAAGAGTAACCCATGACTCTAACTCTTTGTGCATTTGCAGTCCAAAGCAAATTTTAAATATGCACAAATTTAGGGGGAGCTCTTACTTATCACATACTTCTCAAAGCGACGATATATTTCATGCTTATTATCTTTTGTCGAAGCTTTGATCTATATGTTGTCATCAATTACCAAAAAGGGGGAGATTGAAAGTGCAACTATCCCTAGGTGGTTTTGGTAATTCATAACAACATATAGCTCATTGAGCTAATACTATTCCAAGATAATTATTTCAGGAAAGCTCAATGATTGGCATGGCATGGATGTGAAAGTGGAACCCTCAAAATGCTAAGGACAATGGATTGGCTCATGCTCAAAAGCTCAAGACTCTTCATTTTATATTTTAGTAATCCAAGATCACATTGAGTCCATAGGAAAAGCCAATACTATTAAGGAGGGATGAGGTGTTGCTTAATGAACCTCTTGCTTCATGTGCTTAGTGATATGCTCCAAAAACCCTCAACTACTTTCCCATATCCACATATGACCTAAACTCTAAGCCAAACTCGGTCCTACCGATTCTTCCTATCCGGCGCCACCGAGTTTCACTTGTCATTAGCCACTGCCAAACCCTAGCAATTCGGTTCTACCGACAAGGATCTCGGTTTCACCGAGATGGGATTGCAAACTCTCTATTACCTATTGCAATATTCTCGGTCCCACCGAGATATGCAATCGGTCCCACCAAGATTGCAATGTAAACTCAGTGTTTCCCCTTTGTAACTTTTCGGTCTCACCGAAAGAGCAAATCGGTCCCACCGAGTTTGCCTGACCAACTCTCTGGTTAGCTAATTACCAAATTCGGTCTCACCGAGTTTGTGTAATCGGTCTCACCGAGATTACGTTATGCCCAAACCCTAACCGAATCGGTCCTACCGAGTTGCATGTCAGTCCCACCGAAAATCTCTAACGGTCACTAGGTTTACATTTTCAGTCCTACCGAGTTTATTGATTCGGTCCCACCGAGATTGGAAAACTGTGTAACGGTTGGATTTTGTGTGGAGGCTATATATACCCCTCCACCTCCTTCCTCATTCGAGGAGAGAGCCATCAGAATACACACACCATTCCAACTCATATGTTCTGAGAGAGAACCACCTACTCATGTGTTGAGATCAAGACATTCCATTCCTACCATATGAATCTTGATCTCTAGCCTTCCCAAGTTGCTTTCCACTCAAATCTTCTTTCCACAAAATCCAAATCCTATGAGAGAGAGTTGAGTGTTGGGGAGACTATCATTTGAAGCACAAGAGCAAGGAGTTCATTACCTACACACCATTTGTTACTTCTTGGAGAGTGGTGTCTCCTAGATTGGCTAGGTGTCACTTGGGAGCCTCCGACAAGATTGTGGAGTTGAACCAAGGAGTTTGTAAGGGCAAGGAGATCGCCTACTTCGTGAAGATCTACCGCTAGTGAGGCAAGTCCTTCGTGGGCGATGGCCATGGTGGGATAGACAAGGTTGCTTCTTCGTGGACCCTTTGTGGGTGGTTGCTTCTTCGTGGACCCTTCATGGGTGGAGCCCTGTGTGGACTCACGCAACCGTTGCCCTTGGGTGGAGCCCTGTGTGGACTTGGGCAACCATTACCCTTCGTGGGTTGAAGTCTCCATCAACGTGGATGTAGGATAGCACCACCTATCCGAACCACGGGAAAAACATCCGTGTCTTCAATAGCGTTTGAATTCTCCAAACCCTTCCCTTTACATTCTCGCAAGTTGCATGCTTTACTTTCCGCTGCCCATAAACTCTTTGCATGCTTGCTTGAATTGTGTGATGATTGCTTGACTTGTCCTAAAATCTGCCAAGAACTAAAATTGGGAAAAGGTTAAGTTTTTATTTGGTCAAGTAGTCTAATCACCCCCCCCTCTAGACATACTTTCGATCCTACAGAAGCCCTTGGATGAGAAAAGGTTTTGCAAGCTCCGGTGTGAGCTAAATATCTTAGAATCCTCGAATGTCCTGTGAATGGACACACATCCTAACCCTTATGCATATTGATGACTTAGGTGCGCAACACATGAAGTAACGTATATCTTCAATTCATGAAGACTTACCCTCTGAGTGTGAATACATTAATGTGGAATTTGACTTCAGAGCGCCATGATAATTGTGTGCTGTGTCTAGGTCTAATATTTCCTATATGGTGGGTAACGCCACCACCAACCTTTCTTGAAGATTTTCTTTTGGCATCATGATTGCCTTATCTTCATATTTGGTTTGTCTTCAACATTGATTTGACTTCAAGGTTTATCTTTGCAATGTTGTTTTGGTCTTCACTGATATATATATATATATATATATATATATGTGTGTGTGTGTGTGTGTGTGTGTGTGTGTGTGTGTGTGTGTGTGTGTGTGTGTGTGTTGAGAGAGAGAGAGAGAGAGAGTGCACACGCGCGTGTGTGTGTGTGTGCTCTGTCCTCTACAACATTCACTTATAGCTATGTCTTCAATTTGCTATTTTCTGAACTAAGTGAATGTGATCGGACCCTAACCCCTTCTGTGCTTATCCCTCAAATTCTCTCTATCTCTTCATATGCATTCTGTCGACATGTGTCGAATGTCTTCACTATGTCCTTGTCAGCTGAAGATACAGAGACACACATTTAAAACAGTTTTTAAATCTCTTATCCTTTTTGCCTGAATACCGGAGAAGCCGGAACGACCACTCAACAAACTAGGCGCACACGGGTTTGTGGCTCGACCTTCAATAAGTTGCATGCTTGCCACGTGTCCACCAGATGTAAACCGCCAGGGGCACCTGCATAATTGCACTGCGCTGCCCCTTCTCCTTATAAATACTTCTCCCCCACACAGTCAATATCTCTTCTCCCACCTTGCCATCTCTCTCAAACCCTAGCACCACTGCTAGCATCGATCGATACCGGAGAATGAGGCTTCGCTGCCGCAACCTCTTCGACGCCGTCTTCACGCCGGCCACGGACATCGTCTTCTCCGCCGCCGCCGTAGGTGTCTTCCGCCGCCAAGTTAGGGTGCGGGAGATTGGACTGCTCGGCCTCCTTCCGCCTCATCTAGCAGTTCATCATGTGGTAAATAAAACTTGCTTTTGCTTCTTATTTGATCCGTTGAAACTGTCCACATCTTCCAAAAGTGGTTTCTACACTTCCAAATCTACATCCTTCTGTTCCTGCATCTCATATCTTGCAAATACATTCACTTATGCACTATAACTAGTTAGATTCCTCACTTGTACTTATTCATGGATTCGTCCAAATCTAGAACAAACTCACATCGATAAGTGAATGTCTTCTCACTATGAGGTCAATGTCTTCAAACTGATTTATCTTCAAAATCTTTTGAGAATGCATATGACCTCTTCCCCTTCCCTCGCATCTCTAATGCTATCATAGATACATGTCCGTGGGAGAATCCCTTGGTTCTCATAGTCTGCATTCATTTGCAGAGTTCTTACAGCATCACATTGAATCACCTGAAGCCAGATCTTGTCTGACAAGCAGATTGAAGACAAACACTGATGTGAAGCCTTTCAGTTTGAATCCAATGGAAACAAGCAAATCTACAAAGAAGGGTGGCAGACAGCGCCGGGACAACACTGCTATAGACCTACCACCAGATATTTATGAGCAATACAAGTCTGACCCAGAGGAAACATATGGAGAACGCAAGACTCGAGTCCAATGGATTCGAAGATAATGGGCAGAGGAATGGTTCAAATACCACTTTGTTACCCCTGAGTATGCTAAGAAGAACGTTGTAAGGCCACCTTGGGCTGATATTGTATACATGAAGCTTATCCCCAAGACAAAGGCTGAAGCCATTGCCCAGGGCTTCTATCCTTGCATGGTCAGAGGACCACAACCTGAGAATGCCGACACCTCTAATCTCTGATGGTGTCGTGATGATGAATTGTTTGAGCAAAATCTTCAGTTTGCTAGAGCTTCTACTGTGCAGAGCAAGAAGGAACTGGGAATTGACTTCAATCCTCGTCCAGCAGCACCAAGGTCGGACGGCAGTCGTGAAGCCAATCAAAATATCATTGGCCCCTTCAACAACCTTGATGGGCTTCTCTCTCGCATTCCTGCACAGAGGGCCACTGTCGAAGAGGCTGATGCCGAAGAGGAGCATGAGGATGGTCCTAAGCCCTCGAAGCTAAAGAAGAAGTCTAAGGCTTCAAAATCTTCAACTGATCCAAAAGCTTCAAGAGTGAAGCCATTGCAATCTGCACCTCCTGAATCTAGTGTGCAGTCTAAGGATCAATCCCGCATCTCCAAGAAGTCTAAGAAGCCTAAGAAGATTTCTGGTCATGACCTGACACCTGCTAGTATTATGCGAAATGGAGAGAATACTATAGATCTCTCAAGTGATGAAGATCTTGCTAATGATGCTCTAGAAGTGCTCATCAAGAGCAAGCAAGAGGCTGAATTCTTCAAGGACTTGCCTTTCTTTGATGCAGATATCCTCAACAATTTCATCGACGAATGGTTTGAAGATCCTACTCTCACCATTGATGATCTGCAGCTGCCCATTGACATCAGTGTCACATTTCAAGGCAACATCGCCAAGGAGCTTGCAATAGCTCAGAAAATTGTTGAGCTGAAAAGCAAAATTGACTATGAGAAGGCCCAATTCAAGAAGCATATGGCAAAGCTCATCGTCGTTGATGTCCAAAACTTCAAGCAAATGATGATTGACCTCAAGGCTCAGTTCAAGAAGAAACGTGAGGAAACCAAAGGCTCTCGTGAGTGCACGAAATATTATGCTGAGAAATGTGTTCAGGATCACAATGAGGCTATTAAGAGAAAGGCTCTTGGGCGTCCTGGCATCGACCCCAAGCTGGTTTCCAAGAAGAAGAAGAAGCCCGTTGAAGCCAAACCCAAAGCACCAAGGCAGGAAATACCAAGCATTGTCTTCCTGCCAGTATGACTGGCACGAAGCCAAAGGTCCCTTCAGCAGCTTCTGAGTAGAAGAAAACATAGTAGGCTGAGGCCAAAGCCAAGAAGAGGAAGCATCTTGAAACTTCTGATGCCGGTCCCTCCAAGAAGAAGCTGAATACACAGTCTTCTCGCAAAGAATGTGCTGCTCCCCAAGAACCACTGATAATTGAACCTATCTCTGTTGCACTACCAGCTTCCACCAATCACGAGCGTCATCTCATTGTGCATGAGCCTACTTCCACAAAGGCTCATGAATCTGAAGACATTCCAGTCACTGACTCCACCGTAGCTGAAGACTGATACGTCTCCAATGTATCTATAATTTTTTATTGTTCCATGCTATTATATTATCTGTTTGGGATGTTTAATGGGCTGTGTTATGCACTTTTATATTATTTTTGGGACTAACCTACTAACCAAAGGCCCAGTGCAAATTGTTGTTTTTTTGCCTATTTCAGTGTTTCACACAGAAGGAATATCAAACGGAATCCAAACGGAATGAAACCTTTGGGAGAGTTATTTTTGGAACAAACGTGATCCAGGAGACTTGAAGTGGACGCCAAGAAAGAAGCGAGGAGGCCACGAGGCAGGAGGGCATGCCCAGGGGGGCAGGCGCGCCCCCACCCTCGTGGGCCCCTCGCAGCTCCATCGATCTACTTCTTCCTCCTATATATACTCATATACCCTAAAAACATCCAGGAGCACCACGAAACCCTATTTCCACCGTTGCAACCTTCCGTACCCGTGAGATCCCATCTTGGGGCCTTTTCCGGTGCTCCGCCGGAGGGGGAATCGATCACGAAGGGCTTCTATATCAACACCATAGCCTCTCCGATGATGTGCGAGTAGTTTACCACAGACCTTCGGGTCCATAGTTATTAGCTAGATGGCTTCTCCTCTCTCTTTGGATCTCAATACAAAGTTCTCGTCGATTCTCTTGGAGATCTATTCGATGTAATTCTTTTTGCGGTGTGTTTGTCGAGATCCGATGAATTGTGGGTTTATGATCAAGATTATCTATGAACAATATTGATTCTTCTCTAAAATCTTTTATGCATGATTTAAATATCTTTGCAAGTCTCTTCGAATTATCAGTTTGGTTTGGCCTACTAGATTGATATTTCTTGCAATGGGGGAAGTGCTTAGCTTTGGGTTCAATCTTGCGGTGTCCTTTCCCAGTGACAGCAGGGGCAGCAAGGCACGTATTGTATTGTTGCCATCGAGGATAAAAAGATGGGGTTTATATCATATTGCTTGAGTTTATCCCTCTACATCATGTCATCTTGCCTAATGCGTTACTCTGTTCTTATGAACCTAATACTCTAGATGCATGCTGGATAGCGGTCGATGTGTGGAGTAATAGTAGTAGATGTAGAATCATTTCGGTCTACTTGTCGCGGACGTGATGCCTATATACATGATCATGCCTAGATATTCTCATAACTATGCGCTTTTCTATCAATTGCTTGACAGTAATTTGTTCACCCACCATAGAATTTGCTATCTTGAGAGAAGCCACTAGTGAAACCTATGGCCCCCGGGTCTATTCTCCATTATATTATTCTCCCGTCAAGAAGTCATTTATGTCGCTGTTTATTTTGCAATCTATACAATAAAAATACCAAAAATATTTATCTTATTATCTCTATCAGATCTCACTTTCGTAAGTGATCGTGAAGGGATTGAAAACCCCTTTATCACATTGGATGTGAGGTTCTTGTTTGTTTGTGCAGGTACGTGGGACTTGCGCATAATCTCCTACTGGATTGATACCTTGGTTGTCAAAAACTGAGGGAAATACTTACGCTACTTTGCTGCATCACCCTTTCCTCTTCAAGGGAAAACCAACGCATGCTCAAGAGGTAGCAAGAAGGATTTCTGGCGCCGTTGCCGGGGAGGTTGCACCAAGTCAAGTCAAGATTTGATCTCCCGTCAACAAGCCATTTCTGGCGCCGTTGCCGGGGAGATCTACGCACAAGTCAAGACATACCAAGTACCCATCACAAACTCTTATCCCTCGCATTACATTATTTGCCATTTGCCTCTCGTTTTCCTCTCCCCCACTTCTAAAACGATTTTCGAAAACCTTTGCCTTTTCTTTGCCTTCTTCCCGTATGTATCTTTGTTTGTGTTTCCATGTGCCTTCCATTTTGCTTGCATCTTTGCTTGCTAAAAATCTATTGATATGGATCCACTTAAAGTGTTCTACTTGGATCATCTTCGATCCTTGTGTGCTCATGCTGAAACCCCAACTAGCCTGGTTGATGGGAAATCTTTAGATGAGCATGCTCATTTTGTGCGTCACCATTTGTCTGAAAAACGGAGACTCTTATGGGATCAAATAAACAGATTGATGTGTTGTGCTTGGAATCTTTGTGAAATTTATGATTTTACTTGTTGCTCTAAGAACCCTAAAAAACACCTCCCCTACCTAAGTGAGTTTAATGATAATGAAATCTTATCTTCTTATGCAAAGGGTATTTATAGTTACTACGATATCGAAAAAATTGAAGAATTTGTTGCTTTTAAGGGTGGTTATGAAGTTGCTTCTTTGATTGAAAAGTGTGATATTACTCTCTACAAATCTGAAAAATTTGACATACTTAAATATTGCTATGAAAACTATGCTCATAATGTCTATGTCAAATAATTTATTGAAAGAATGACCGTTGGAAATAATGATATGCATGAATCTATAGATAATTATGAGTCCAATGATTTGATTGAAATATCCCTTGATGAACATGATGCTTGCTATTCTTGTGTCCATGATGTCAATATTTATGAAGATGAATTTGCTATAGTTCCTTATGTTAAACATGAGATCGTTGCTATTGCACCCATACTTGATAGTTCCTTCGATGAAAAGCATGATTGCAATGATGTTATTATAAATTCTCTTAATGTCAATTGTGTTAATTATATGCAAAACCTCAAGCTTGGGGATGCTAGTTTTGCTATGACTACTATTTGTTGCGATGATCATGATTGGGGTGATTCTTCTTACAATCTTAAAATTTTATTTAAGCCCCACGATGAATATGAGATTGATGATAATGTTTTAAATAATATTTAAAGTGGATTTGGAGAGGTCATGACTTTAGTTAATGTTAATCCCACTATTTTGGAAGAGTGTCAACTTTGCATACATGTGGATCGTGTTAAGAATATGTTTTGTGATAGCTATATTGTTGAATTTTCTTATGATCCTACATGTAATTATTATGAGAGAAAATATGGTTGTAGAAATTTTCATGTTGCCAAATTACCTCTCGTTATGTTGAGATTGCTATTGTTTCTTTCCTCTTCCTTCATATGCTAGTTTTTGCATGCTATGATAATTTGTTTGCCTATAAGATGCCTATGCATAGGAAGTATGTTAGACTTAGATGTGTTTTCATATGCTTTATGATGCTCTCTTTGTGCTTCAATTCTTGTCTTTCGTGTGAGCATCGTTGAAATCTTATGCCTAGCTAGGGGCGTTAAACTATAGCGCCTGTTGGGAGGCAACCCAATTTTATTTTTGTTCCTTGATTTTTGTTCCTTTTTAGTAATAAATAATTCATCTAGCTTATGTTTAGATGTGGTTTTATGTTTTTAATTTGTGTTTCTGCCAAGTAGAACCTTTGGGAAGACTTGGGGGAAGTCTTTGCGATCTTGCTGTAAAAAACAAAAACTTTAGCGCTCACGAGATTAGCTGCCATTTTTTTACTAGAGAGTGCGATTAGGTTGATTATTTTTGAAGATGATTAATAGACAAATTCCTCACGTCCACCAATTTATTTCAGAATTTTTTGAGTTACAACAGTATTCGAAACCTACAGATTACTACAGACTGTTCTGTTTTTGACAAATTCTGTTTTTCGTGTGTTGCTTGCTTATTTTGATGAATCTATGGCTAGTATCGTGGGGTATGAACCATAGAGAAGTTGGAATACAGTAGGTTTAACACCCATATAAATAAAGAATGAGTTCATTATAGTACCTTGAAGTGGTGGTTTGTTTTCTTATACTAACGGAGCTCATGAGATTTTCTGTTGAGTTTTGTGTTGTGAAGTTTTGAAGTTTTGGGAAAAGATTTGATGGATTTTGGAATAAGAAGTGGCAAGAGCCTAAGATTTGGGATGACCAAGGCACCCCAATGTAAAATTCAAGGACAACCAAAAGCCTAAGCTTGGGGATGCCCTGGAAGGCATCCCCTCTTTCATCTTCGTCCATCGGTAACTTTACTTGAGGCTATATTTTTATTCACCACATGATATATGTTTTGCTTGGAGCATCTTGTATGATTTGAGTCTTTGCTTTTTAGTTTACCACTATCATCATTGCTGTACACACTTTTTTGAGAAACACACATGAATCGGTATTTATTAGAATACTCTATGTGCTTCACTTATAACTTTTGAGCTAGAAAATTTTGCTCTAGTGCTTCACTTATACCTTTTTAAGAGCACGGTGGTGGTTTTATTTTATAGAAATTGTTGATCTCTCATGCTTCACTTATATTATTTTGAGAGTCTTTTAGAATAGCATGGTAATTTTCTTTGGCTATAAAATTAGTCCCAATATGATAGGCATCCAAGATGGGTATAATAAAAATTTCATAAAAAGTGCATTGAATACTATGAGAAGTTTGATACTTGATGATTGTTTTGAGATATGAATATGGTGATATTAGAGTCATGCTAGTTGAGTAGTTGTTAATTTGAGAGATACTTGTGTTAAAGTTTGTGATTCCCGTAGCATGCACGTATGGTGAACCGTTATGTGATGAAGTCGGAGCATGATTTATTTATTAATTGTATTCCTTATGAGTGGCGGTCGGGGACGAGCGATGGTCTTTTCCTACCAATCTATCCATATTTTGTTTCAATAACTAATAGATTTTTGCAATAAGTATGTGAGTTCTTTATGACTAATGTTGAGTCCATGGATTATACGCACTCTCACCCTTCCACCATTGCTAGCCTCTCTAGTACCGCGCAACTTTCGCTGGTACCATACACCCACCATATACCTTCCTCAAAAAAGCCACCATACCTACCTATTATGGCATTTCCATAGCCATTCCGAGATATATTGCCATGCAACTTACCACCGTTCCGTTTGTTATGACACGTTTCATTAGTGTCATATTGCTTTGCATGATCATGTAGTTGACATCGTATTTGTGGCAAAGCCACGTTTATAATTCTTCCATACATGTCACTCTTGATTCATTGTACATCTCGGTACACTGTCGGAGGCATTCACATATAGTCATATTTTGTTCTAAGTATCGAGTTGTAATTTTTGAGTTGGAAGTAAATAAAAGTGTGATGATCATCATTATTAGAGCATTGTCCTAAGTGAGGAAAGGATGATGGAGACTATGATTCCCCCACAAGTCGGGATGAGACTCTGGACGAAAAATTAAAAAAAAGAAAGAAAAAAATAGGCCATAAAAAGAGAAAAGGCCTAAATAAAAAAATTGAGAGAAAAAGAGAGAAGGGGCAATGTTACTATCCTTTTACCACACTTGTTCTTCAAAGTAGCACCATGATCTTCATGATATAGAGTCTCCTATGTTGTTACTTTCATATACTAGTGGGAATATTACATTATAGAACTTGGCTTGTATATTCCAATGATGGGCTTCCTCAAAATGCCCTAGGTCTTCATGAGCAAGCGAGTTGGATGCACACCCACTTAGTTTCTTTTGTTGAGCTTTAATACACTTATAGCTCTAGCGCATCCGTTGCATGGCAATCCCTACTCACTCACATTGATATCTATTGATGGGTGAGGGAGTCCTGGATTAGGGGGTATCCGGACAGCCGGATTATATCCTTTGGCCGGACTATTGGACTATGAAGATACAAGATTGAAGACTTCGTCCCGTGTCCGGATGGTACTCTCCTTGGCGTGGAAGGCAAGCTTAGCAATACGGATATGTAGATCTCCTTCCTTGTAACCGACTCTGTGTAACCCTAGCCCCCTCCGGTGTCTATATAAACTGGAGGGTTTAGTCCGTAGGACCAAGAACAACAATCATTCCATAGGCTAGCTTCTAGGGTTTAGCCTCTTCGATCTCGTGGTAGATCAACTCTTGTAATACTCATATCATCAAGATCAATCAACCAGGAGTAGGGTTTTACCTCCATCGAGAGGGCCCGAACCTGGGTAAAAACATCGTGTCCCCCGTCTCCTGTTACCATCCGCCTAGACGCACAGTTCGAGACCCCCTACCCGAGATCCGCCGGTTTTGACACTGACATTGGTGCTTTCATTGAGAGTTCCTCTGTGTCGTCATCGTGAGGCTTGATGGCTCCTTCAATCATCGATAGCAATGCAGTCCAGGATGAGACTTTTCTCCCCGGACAGATCTTCGTATTCGGCGGCTTCGCATTACGGGCCAACTCGCTTGGCCATCTGGAGCAGATCGAGAGTTACGCCCCTGGCCACCAGGTCAGGTTTGGAAGCTTAAACTACACGACCGACATCCGCGGAGACTTTATCTTCGACGGATTCGAGCCCCTGCTGAGTGCGCCACACGGTCACAATGAGCATGATTTAGCTCTACCATCGGACAGTGTTCAAGAGACCGCACCAGCAACCGCTCGGATCCTCAATTCGAAGCTAATTGTGCCATCCATGGACGGGTGGATAGACCCCTCCACGGAGGCCGCATTCTCAGTGGCGATCGAGCCGAGTATCGGCCTTACCCTTCACGAGAGCCGTGACGCCAAACTGCCGGATTCTACCCCGGCCACGGACTCCGAACCGCCTGCGCCCGTGCCTATCGAATCCGGCTGGGCGCCGATCATGGAGTTCACCTCCACGGATATCTTTCAGCACTCGCCCTTTGGCGACATAATGAACTCATTAAGGTCTCTCTCCTTGTCAGGAGAGTCCTGGCTGAACTATGTCCGACGGGATTGGGATGCGGATGACAAAGAAGTATGTAACCCTACCATTGGACAGTCTTGAGGGAGTCCTGGTTTAGGGGGTATCCGGACAGCCTTGGACTCGTCTAGTATGGTCATCTATCCGGCTCTCCTGACTGGAGGAGGAAGCATTAAAACCTACATCTCCAGCGTATGACGCGGCTGATCGACCACCTCGTGGCCTCGACAGAGAGGAATTTCAGCCAAAAGCTCAGCCCGCACCTAGACGCCACTCAAATAAAAATGTCAAGGCACGGGGAAACACGCTAGACCTGCGAGACGTATGGGAGGACAAAGCAAAACACGCAAGATCGATCTATGGATCATGAGGGCGCACCACTAATGAGACGATAACGGTCACGCCGGATACAGTAAAAGTAAATCCGGCCAGGCCGAACACAGCGGACAAGACTCATTTGAGCTGCGTCACGTTATAGCCCAGTACAGAGGCGCCGCACACCCCATATACTTCACAGACGAAGTAATGGATCACCAAATCCCAGAGGGTTTCAAACCCGTAAATATCGAATCATACGACGGTACAACAGATCCTGCGGTATGGATCGAGGACTTCCTCCTGCACATCCACATGGCCCGCGGTGATGATCTACACGCCATCAAATACCTCCCACTCAAACTCAAAGGACCAGCTCGACATTGGCTCAACAGCCTGCCAGCAGAATCCATTGGCTGTTGGGAAGATCTGGAAGCCGCATTCCTCGACAACTTCCAAGGCACTTATGTGCGACCACCAGATGCCGATGACTTGAGCCACATAATTCAGCAGCCAGAGGAATCGGCCAGGCAATTCTAGACACGGTTCCTGACAAAGAAAAATCAAATCGTCGACTGTCCGGATGCAGAGGCCCTAGCAGCTTTTAAGCACAACATCCGCGATGAGTGGCTCGCCCGGCACCTTGGCCAGGAAAAGCCGAAATCTATGGCAGCCCTCACGACATTCATGACCCGCTTTTACATGGGAGAGGACAGCTGGCTGGCTCGAAGCAATAACATATCAAAGAACCATGGTACTTCGGATACCAAGGATAGCAATCGCAGGTCACGTCGCAACAAACACAAGTGCCGCATCAACAGCGACAATACCGAGGATACAGTAGTCAATGCCGGATTCAGAGGCTCCAAACCCGGTCAGCGGAAAAAGGCATTCAAAAGAAGCACTCCGGGCCCGTCTAGTTTGGACCGTATACTCGATTGCTCGTGTCAAATACACAGCACCCCCGACAAGCCAGCCAACCACACCAACAGGGAATGTTGGGTGTTCAAGAAGGCTGGCAAGTTAAATGCCGAAAACAAAGATAAGGGGTTACATAGCGATGACGAGGAGGAGTCCCGGTCACTGAACACCGGAGGACAGAAGAGGTTCCCCCCAAAAGTGTGGACAGTGAACATGATATACGCAACCCACATCCCCAAGAGGGAGCGGAAGCGTGCGCTAAGGGACGTATATGCGTTGGAGCCAGTCGCCCCAAAGTTCAACCCATGGTCCTCCTTTCCGATCACCTTCGATCGCAGGGACCGCCCCACTAGTATCCGTCATGGCGGATTCGCCGCACTGGTCCTAGACCCAATCATCAACGGATTTCACCTCACTCGAGTCCTTATGGACGGCGCCAGCAGCCTGAACCTGCTTTATCAGGACACAGTGCGCAAAATGGGTATAGACCCCTCAAGGATCAAACCCACAAAAACGACCTTCAAAGGCGTCATACCAGGTGTAGAGGCCCATTGCACAGGCTCAGTCACAGTGGAAGCGGTCTTCGGATCCCCGGATAACTTCCGAAGCGAGGAGTTAATCTTCGATTTAGTCCGGTTCCGCAGTGGCTATCATGCACTGCTCGGGCGAACTGCATTTGCGAGATTCAATGCGGTACTGCATTATGCATACCTCAAGCTCAAGATGCCAGGACCTCGGGGGGTCATCACAGTCAATGGAAACACAGGGCGCTCTCCGCATGGAGGAGCACATTGCGGCCCTTGCAGCAGAAGCACAAAGCAGCCTCTTCAGGCAATCCACCAGTTCGGTGATTAAACACCCGGACACCGTCAAGCGCGCCTGGAGTAATCTGCAACAAGACCTCCTGGCACGTTCCGAGCTTGCACAGCAATGCGGCCCCCACCCCAGTCCTAGCCAAACGGCGAAATCTGTGCCACGCGTACATAATTACGCATTGAAAATACCATGGGCATAGGTGGGGGCACGACTACGGCACGCCCCAAAACGCGGCTCAACCGCACTAGGGGCTTCCCGCTTTGTTATTTTTTCTCTCTTTCAGGACTTTACTCTTTGGAAACCCCGTCCGGCAGTATGATTTCCGGACACACGATACAACAACCAAGGAGGCAGAAAGCTACGTTGCACCATGGAACTCCCAGGTGGTCTCTGATAATGAGTGAAATACCTGCTTTAAATACCATTCCTCAGCTTGCCCTTGGAGGAGACATGTCAAATAGTCCTACTTTTTGCTTATCGCACTACTTGTATCATTCTGCTTCGACGCACCTTTTTGAATAAACAATGCATAGCACTAGACTA
This sequence comes from Triticum dicoccoides, assembly GCF_002162155.2. Taxonomy (NCBI): domain Eukaryota; kingdom Viridiplantae; phylum Streptophyta; class Magnoliopsida; order Poales; family Poaceae; genus Triticum; species Triticum dicoccoides. Next base: position 419,123,628 of record NC_041390.1, on the reverse strand, counting down.
TTACCGCATTCTCTATTCTTTTATATATATATGTTCATTCATGACATTCAGCACCCGTACACTCTGGTACGGCCAATACGCCAGGGGCTTAAGCGTACCCATAATACGGCGTGAGAAGTCCGAACACCTTCGACAGTGCGGCACCCCGAACTTATAGCATTATATGCATCAGCTCCGAATCATGTCTTGCGTCAATAGTTGGGTTTGCCTGGCTCCCATGTTTTAGTACCTTACGTTCCGCTATATCGGCTAACGTAGCACTGGGAGAACTACTGCGATTGTGCCCCGGTTCATCTGAGCAAGCACCTCAGTAGAGAAAGCTAAAATTGACTGTCATGATAAGGCGAGAGCTGGTCACTGTTCGAGAGGTCTCGAGTCCCTAAAGACTTATGCCGCTTAGGGCGAGGAGTCGGCTTTGTCCGGCTTAGGCGTATATAGCGCCCCGAATTCGGCCTTCCGAATACTAGGGGCTTCGCCAAAATTTAAAATTGTAGACTTCTATGTCTAAGTGAGAGTGATAAAGCATTATTGTCCGATTGCCTTGTTTGTTGTGATGAGCACCTCCCTCGAAGGACCCAACAATGGGAAAAAGAGTGCTCAGATTTATCCCGAACACCCCAGCACTCATGGCATGGGGGCAGAAGCCGACGACTGGCCATCTCTTAGATTTGATAAACAACCGCACAGAAGGTAATATTTTAAATTCAAACAAGTGTTGCATAGCGCACATGAACAAGTTTTCATAATACAGGATCACACGAGTAAGTTCATTCAAAAATTACATCCTTCGCACACTCGTTCGCCACAAGACGGGCACCCTTGAGGACACCCTCATAATACATTTCAGGGTGGCGATGCTCCTTGTCCTGCGGCGGCCCCTCCTTCACCGGCTTCTCAGCGTCCATCTTGGCCCAGTGCACCTTCGCACGGGCAAAAGCCCGGCGTGCACCTTTGATGCAGACGGACCGCTTTATGACTTCCAGCCGTGGCCAGGCATCCACAAGCCACCTCACCAGGCCAAAGTAGCTATTGGGAAGGGAGTCGCCAGGCCACATCCGTACTATAAGGCCCATCATGGCCCGTTCGGCCGCCTTGTGCAGCTCGACCAGTTGCTTCAGCTGGTCGCTCACAGGCATCGGGTGTTCGGTCCCAGTATACTGAGACCAGAACAACTTCTCCGTCGAGCTTCCCTCCTCGGCCTGGTAGTACTTTGCGGCATCCGACATGCTGCGGGGCAAATCTACGAATGCTCCTGGAGAGCTTCGGACTCGGGTAAGTAACAAGTAATTTACTTTCACAAGCTTGCTTTGCATAATGAATGCCTTACCCACCGCTATCTTCCTCATCGCCTCAATTTCCTGGAGGGCCTTTTGGGCTTCAGCCTTGGCATGCTTTGTGCTCTCGAGGGCTGCGGCAAGCTCAGACTCTCGCGTCTTCGAGTCAAGCTCCAAAGTCTCGTGCTTCTTCACGAGAGCCTGGAGCTCTTGCTGCACCTCGCCCACCCGTGCCTCTTGTTTCTCCCGCTCGGTGTGCTCCTCGGCCGCTTTGTTTTCGGCCTCGGACATCGCTCGCTTCAGGGTCTCCACTTCGGTCGTGGCCCCTGGCACATCCATGATGACCCTATCATTTTGCAACCACATCTTATATATATATAGACAAGGTATTACTTACCTTTGTTCTCCTCGAGCTGCCTCTTGGCAAGGCCGAGTTCTTTCTCGGACCGCTCGAGGTTCTGCTTCAGTGCGGCGACCTCCGCCATCAGTGCGGCAGAGGTCAGCAGCGAAGCCTGCATACGCATATAGACATACTTGTATTAGACTCCTGCAGATATTATTTGATCCTCTATTTGGCTTTTCTTTGTGAACACCAAACAGAGCATCAGGGGCTACTGTCTATGCGGTAATATTTTCCTACATTTTAAATACTTACCTCAAAGCCTGTTAGAAGGCTGGCACAGGCTTCAGTCAGTCCGCTCTTGGCAGACTGAACCTTCTTGATCACCGCACTCATAATAGTGCGGTGCTCTTCATCGATGGAAGCGCCGCGAAGCGCTCCCAGCAGGTTGTCCAGTGCCTCTGGATAGACAGAGGTCACCGGCACGGGTGGCTTGCCCCTCTTGGCAGGGGGCCGCCTGCCGGAGTCCGGAACCACTAGAGGTTCCGGCGCGGTGTTCGGCTGAGGGCCGAACTTGGAGCCCTTGGGAGTCTTGCTCCCTTTGCGCCTGGAGTCCGGAAGGTCGCCTTAGGCGCCTCCAGGACTACCTCCCCTCGGTTCGGTGCCCCTTGAGACAATACCTCGACAATGTCCGTAGGGCGAGGAGAGGAGGCGGTTGGAAGTGACTTGCTATTCGTATCCGACGAGTCCAACGAACTGTCCGACGAGGATATGTTGATGCGGGCTGGGGGCGGACTGCATGATCATATTCGGCGTTAGGAGAAGCAGTGCAATAAAAGTATGCTATGAGTTACTCTGGTATCCGAATACTTACGACTTTGCCAGGGGCTTGGCCCTGAGTAACCACTCGTCTTCGCTGTCGATGGCGGTGGTCGAACAGTCCGGAAGGAGAGTCCTTCCCTTCTTGGACCCTCCGGCCTCCCCGGTTGGGGCGGCCTTCCTTTTACTGTCTCCCCCGGCTGGAGGGGGAGAACCGTCATCTTCCTCCTCCTCGTTTTCATGGGAGGAGTGCGTCTCGGAGTTATCGGATGATGAGTCCGATACCACCTGGCGCCGGGAACTCTTTCGGGTTCCCGTGGCCTTCTTCTTGATCTTCTTCTCCGGCACCTCATAAGGAGATGGAGTCCGCATCTCCGTCAGGAGAGCATCTGCAGGGTCTTCGGGTAGAGGGGCTGGACAGTCAATCTGCTCCGATGTCTCCACCCAGTCCTATCAAAGGCATGGGAGCTCAGACCCCGCACATGGTTAAACTATGGAAAATAAATACCCTACGAGGTGTACAGAACTTACCGGATTCGCAGGGCGCGTCGCGCTTAGCCCGCGGTCCTCGGTAAGGGGAGGGGGGACCTCGGCGCCCTTGAGCAGCACCTTCTAGACGTCCTTATGCATCGTGTTGAAGAGCTCGCGTAGAGTTTGGTGTTGGGTCGGGTCGAACTCCCATAAGTTGAAAGCCCGTCGTTGACACGGGAGGATCCGGCGGAAGAGCATGACCTGGACTATGTTGACAAGCTTGAGTTTCTTGCCTATCATGTTCCGGATACACTTCTGGAGTCCGTCCAGCTCCACCGATGAGCCCCAGGACAGGCCCTTCTCCTTCTAGGAAGTGAGCCGCGTGGGGATTCCGAATCGAAACTCGGGGGCCGCCACCCAGTTGGTGTCACGCGGCTCGGTGATGTAGAACCACCCCGATTGCCACCCCTTTATGGTCTCCATGTAGGATCCCTCGAGCCATGTAACGTTGGGCATTTTGCCCACCATGGCTCCGCCGCATTCTGCTTGTTGGCCGCCTACTACCTTCGGTTTGACATTGAAGGTCTTCAGCCACAGGCCGAAGTGGGGCCGGACGCGGAGGAAAGCCTCGCACACGACGATGAACGTCGAGATGTTGAGGATGAAATTCAGAGCTAGATCATGGAAGTCCAACCCATAATAGAACTTATGGCCGCGGACGAATGGATGGAGGGGAAACCCCAGTCCGCGGACGAAGTGGGTGAGGAAAACCACCCTTTCGTAAGGTTACGGGGTAGGTACGATCTGCCCCACGGCTGGCAGCCGGTGCGCAATATCCGCGGCTAAGTATCCGGCCCCGCGCAGCTTTTTGATGTCTCCCTCCGTAACGGAGGAGACCATCCACTTGCCTCCCGCTCCGGACATGTTTGGAGAGGGTTGAGGAGAAGGATGTGGACTTGGGTGCTGGAGCTCGAGTGCGCGAGAATGGATGAGCAAGGAGGAAGAAGGCGTGGGTAGAAAAAGGTGAACCCTTATCCCTTTATAAGGGCGGACGAAACTATGCGCCCCCACCAGCCTGGTAAAACTCGCTTATCCCCCAAGCGTCATAATTGATGGCGTGGTTGGGTTACCCACGTCCGTATTGATGGGAATCCCGTAATAAGGGTACAGAATCTCTACTTCGACAAGACGTGCCAAGGAAACCGCCTCGCGAAACACGCTGAGGTTGGTTGTGAAAAACGATTCGAATGGTGACCTGGCTATGGTGTGATGTCACACTGCGGAATGTGTCGGCAGATTAGATTTGTGAAAATATTATTCTCTCTACGGTTGTATGTGGAACTTGTTTTGCAGAGGCGGACACGATCCTCGTGTTCAAAATCTTCTATGAATTATTCAGAGGAGGAACCCGCCTTGCAATGCCGAAGACAATCTGCGCGTCGGACTCATCGTCATTGAAGCCTGGTTCAGGGGCTACTGAGGGAGTCCTGGATTAGGGGGTATGCGGAAAGCCGGATTATATCCTTTGGCCGGACTGTTGGAATATGAAGATACAAGATTGAAGACTTCGTCCCGTGTCCGGATGGGACTCTCCTTGGCGTGGAAGGCAAGCTTGGCAATACAGATATGTAGATCTCCTTCCTTGTAACCGACTATGTGTAACCCTAGCCCCCTGCGGTGTCTATATAAACTGGAGGGTTTAGTCCGTAGGACCAAGAACAACAATCATACCATAGGGTAGCTTCTAGGGTTTAGCCTCTTCGATCTCGTGGTAGATCAACTCTTGTAATACTCATATCATCAAGATCAATCAAGCAGGAGCAGGGTTTTACCTCCATCGAGAGGGCCCGAACCTGGGTAAAAACATCGTGTCCCCCATCTCCTGTTACCATCCGCCTAGACGCACAGTTCGGGACCCCCTACCCGAGATCCGCCGGTTTGGACACCGACAATGGGCATCTCCGTAGCCCGTTGATACGCCTACTTGATGTGAGACTATCTTCTCCTTTTTGTCTTCTCCACAACCACATTCTCTTCCACCTATAGTGCTATATCCATGGCTCACGCTCATGTATTGCGTGAAGATTGAAAACGTTTGAGAACATCAAAATTATGAAACAATTGCTTGGCATGTCATCGGGGTTGTGCATGATTAAATACTTTGTGTGATGAAGACAGAGCATAGCCAGACTATATGATTTTGCAGGGATAACTTTCTTTGGCCATGTTATTTTGAGAAGACATGATTGCTTTGTTAGTATGCTTGAAGTATTATTATTTTTATGTTGATATTAAACTTTTGTCTTGGATCTTTCAGATCTGAACATTCATGCCACAATAAAGAAAATTACATTGAGAATTATGCTAGGTAGCATTCCACATCAAAAATTATGTTTTTATCATTTACCTACTCGAGGACGAGCAGGAATTAAGCTTGGGGATGCTTGATACGTCTCCAATGTATCTATAATTTTTGATTGTTCCGTGCTATTATATTATCTGTTTTGGACGTTTAATGGGCTTTGTTATGCACTTTTATATTATTTTTGGGACTAACCTACTAACCAAAGGCCCAGTGCAAATTGCTGTTTTTTTGCCTATTTCAGTGTTTCACAGAAAAGGAATATCGAACGGAATCCAAACGGAATGAAACCTTCGGGAGAGTTATTTCTGGAACAAACGTGATCGAGGAGACTTAGAGTGGACGTCAAGAAAGAAGCAAGGAGGCCACGAGGTAGGAGGGCGCGCCCAGGGAAGCCAGGCGCGCCCCCCACCCTCGTGGGCCCCTCGCAGCTCCACCGACCTACTTCTTCCTCCTATATATATATACTCATATACCCTGAAAACATTCAGGAGCACCATGAAACCCTATTTCCACCGCCGCAACCTTCTGTACCCATGAGATCCCATCTTGGGGCCTTTCGGCGCTCCGCCGGAGGGGGAATCGATCATGGAGGGCTTCTACATCAACACCATAGCCTCTCCGATGATGTGTGAGTAGTTTACCACAGACCTTCGGGTCCATAGTTATTAGCTAGATGGCTTCTTCTCTCTCTTTGGATCTCAATACAAAGTTCTCCTCGATTCTCTTGGATATCTATTCGATGTAATTCTTTTTGCGGTGTGTTTGTCGAGATCTGATGAATTGTGGGTTTATGATCAAGATTATCTATGAACAATATTTGATTCTTCTCTGAAATCTTTTATGCATGATTTAAATATCTTTGCAAGTCTCTTCGAATTATCAGTTTGGTTTGGCCTACTAGATTGATCTTTCTTGCAATGGGAGAAGTGCTTAGCTTTGGGTTCAATCTTGCGGTGTCCTTTCCCAGTGACAGCAGGGGCAGCAAGGCACGTATTGTACTGTTGCCATCGAGGAAAGATGGGGTTTATATCATATTGCTTGAGTTTATCCCTCTACATCATGTCATCCTGCCTAATGCGTTACTCTATTCTTATGAACTTCATACTCTAGATGCATGCTGGATAGCGGTCGATGTGTGGAGTAATAGTAGTAGATGCAGAATCGTTTCGGTCTACTTGTCACGGACGTGATGCCTATATACATGATCATGCCTAGATATTCTCATAACTATGCGCTTTTTCTATCAATTGCTCGACAGTAATTTGTTCACCCACCGTAGAATTTGCTATCTTGAGAGAAGCCACTAGTGAAACCTATGGCCCCCGGGTCTAATCTCCATTATATTATTCTCCCGTCAACAAGACATTTCTGTCGGCGTTTATTTTGCAATCTTTATTTTCCAATCTATACAACAAAAATACCAAAAATATTTATCTTATTATCTCTATCAGATCTCACTTTCATAAGTGACCGTGAAGGGATTGACAACCCCTTTATCGCGTTGGTTACGAGGTTCTTGTTTGTTTGTGCAGGTATGTGGGACTTGCGTGTAATCTCCTACTAGATTGATACCTTGGTTCTTGAAAAGTGAGGGAAATACTTATGCTACTTTGCTGCATCACCCTTTCCTCTTCAAGGGAAAACCAACGCATGCTCAAGAGGTAGCAAAGACATTGGTCATGATGACAATGTTGAAGATGATGAAGTCCTTCCTCAGATCCAGTCCAACCCGTTATCATCGCCTGCTCCTACGAGTAGTGAACTGATAAGCATTGGCGGTCCCACGACGCCAATCGCACATGATGAATTCTGGGAAGAGAAACACCCCAATTCCCCATTGCAGGAAGTGATTCCTCGCACACCACTAGCTCATGTCACCACCCTGGTGTTTGAGACCCCATAAGCTACAAATGAAGACATGGAGAAGACCACTCCTTCACCAAAGGTGGTTCCCTCTTTATGAAGGCTTCACAGAGGCCCTAGGCCCTAGGTCTCCATGTCGAGCATTCTTGAAGAGGATGTACAAAACACCAGCTTAGTAGCACGTCAAGTGTTTCCTGAACCCATTCATTCACTAACTGCTCAAGAATCTAAAGCCAAGGAGGCTGAAGACATTTCGGCTGCATCAGCCGATGAAGAAAAAGAAGAAGATCGTGAAGTTATTCCCCCTACCAGTGATCCCAGTTGGGGAACGCGGTAATTTCAAAAAAATTCTTACGCACACGCAAGATCCATCTAGGTGATGCATAGCAACATGAGGGGATAGAGTTGTCTGCGTACCCTCGTAGAACATAAGCGGAAGCGTTATGACAACGCAATTGATGTAGTCGTACGTCTTCACGATCCGACCGATCCTAGCACCGAAGGTACGACACCTCCGCGATCTACACACGTTTAGCCCGGTGACATCCGACGAACTCTAGATTCAGCTGAGGTCGAGGGAGAGTTTTGTCAGCACGACGGCGCGATGACGGTGATGATGAAGTTACCGACGCAGGGCTTCGCCTAAGCTCTACAACGATATGACCGAGGTGGAAATCTATGGAGGGGGCACCACACATGGCTAAACAATCAACTTGTGTGTCTATGGGGTACCCCCCCTCCCCCGTATATAAAGGAGTGGAGGAGTGGGAGGGCCGGCCCTCACATGGCGCGCCCAAGGGGGGAGTCCTACTCCCGGTGGGAGTAGGATTCCCCCTTCCCTAGTTGGAGTAGGAGAGGAAGGAACGGGAGAGAGGGAGAAGGAAAGGGGCCCGGCCCCCCACCCTAATTCGGATTGGGCTTGGGGGGCGCTCCCCCACCTAGGCCTCCTCCTCCTCTCTCCCACTAAGGCCCATTAAGGCCCATACACTCCCCGGGGGGTTCCGGTAACCCCCCGGCACTCTGGTAAATGCCCGAACTCACCCGGAACCATTTCGATGTCCAAACATAGCCTTCCAATATATCGATCTTTATGTCTCGACCATTTCGAGACTCCTCGTCATGTACGTGATTATATCCGGGACTCTGAACTACATTTGGTACATCAAAACACATAAACTCATAATATCGATCGTTACCGAACGTTAAGCGTGCGGACCCTACGGGTTCGAGAACTATGTAGACATGATCGAGAATCGTCTCCGGTCAATAACCAATAGCGGAACCTGGATGCTCATATTGGTTCCTACATATTCTATGAAGATCTTTATCGGTCAAACCGCATAACAACATACGTTGTTCCCTTTGTCATCGGTATGTTACTTGCCCGAGAGTCGATCGTCGGTATCTCAATACCTAGTTCAATCTCGTTACCATCAAGTCTCTTTACTCGTTCTGTAATGCAACATCCTGTAACTAACTCATTAGTCACATTGCTTGCAAGGCTTATAGTTATGTGCATTACCGAGAGGGCCCAGAGATACCTCTCCGATACACAGAATGACAAATCCTAATATTGATCTATGCCAACTCAACAAACACCATCGAAGACACGTGTAGAGCATCTTTATAGTCCCCAGTTACGTTGTGGCGTTTGATAGCACACTAAGTGTTCCTCCAGTATTCGGGAGTTGCATAATCTCATAGTAATAGGAACATTTATAAGTTATGGAGAAAGCAATAGCAGTAAACTAAACGATCAAAGTGCTAAGCTAACGGATGGGTCAAGTCAATCACATCATTCTCTAATGATGTGATCACATTCATCAAATGACAACTCTTTGTCCATGGCTAGGAAACTTAACCATCTTTGATTAACGAGCTAGTCAAGTAGGACATACTAGTGACACTCGGTTTGTCTATGTATTCACACATGTACTAAGTTTCCAGTGAATACAATTCTAGCATGAATAATAAACATTTATCATGATATAAAGAAATATAAATAACAACTTTATTATTGCCTCTAGGGCGTATTTCCTTCAGTCTCCCACTTGCACTAGAGTCAATAATCTAGATTACATTGTAATGATCCTAACACCCATGGAGTCTTGGTGTTGATCATATTTTGCTCGTGAGAGAGGCTTAGTCAACGGGTCTGCAACATTCAGATCCGTACGTATCTTGCAAATCTCTATGTCTCCCTCCTTGACTTGATCGTAGATGGAATTGAAGCGTCTCTTGATGTGCTTGGTTCTCTTGTGAAATCTGGATTCCTTTGCCAAGGCAATTGCACCAGTATTGTCACAAAAGATTTTCATTGGACCCGATGCACTAGGTATGACACCTAGATTGGATATGAACTCCTTCATCCAGACTCCTTCATTTTGCTGCTTCCGAAGCAGCTATGTACTCCGCTTCACATGTAGATCCTGCCACGACGCTCTGCTTGGAACTGCACCAACTGACAGCTCCACCATTCAACAAAAATACATATCCTGTTTGTGACTTAGAGGCATCTGGATCAGTGTTAAAGCTTGCATCGACGTAACCGTTTATGTTGAGCTCTTTGTCACCTCCATAAACGAGAAACATATCCTTAGTCCTTTTCAGGTATTTCAGGATGTTCTTGACCGATGTCCAGTGATCCACTCCTGGATTACTTCGGTACCTCCCTGCTAAACTGATAGCAAGGCACACATCAGGTCTGGTACACAGCATTGCATACAAGATAGAACCTATGGCTGAAGCATAGGGATTGACTTTAATTTTCTCTCTATCTTCTGCAGTGGTCGGGCATTGAGTCTGACTCAACTTCACACCTTGTAACACAAGCAAGAACCCTTTATATGCTTGATCCATTTTGAACTTCTTCAAAACTTTATCAAGGTATGTGCTTTGTGAAAGTCCAATTAAGTGTCTTGATCTATCTCTATAGATCTTGATGCCCAATATATAAGAAGCTTCACCATGGTCTTTCATTGAAAAATTCTTATTAAAGTATCCTTTTATGCTATTCAGAAATTCAATATCATTTCCGATCAGCAATATGTCATCCACATATAATACCAGAAATGCTACAGAGCTCCCACTCACTTTCTTCTAAATACAGGCTTCTCCAAAAGTCTGTATAAAACCATATGCTTTGATCACACTATCAAAGCGTATATTCCAACTCCGAGAGGCTTGCACCAGTCCATAAATGGATCGCTGGAGCTTGCACACTTTGTTAGCACCTTTTGGATCGACAAAACCTTCTGGTTGCATCATATACAACTTTTCTTTAAGATATCCATTAAGGAATGCAGTTTTGACATCCATTTGCCAAATTTTATAATCATAAAATGCGGCAATTGCTAACATGATTCAGATGGACTTAAGGATCGCTATGGGTGAGAAGGTCTTATCGTAGTCAACTCCCTGAACTTGTCAAAAACCTTTTGCAACAAGTCGAGCTTTGTAGACAGTAATATTACCGTCAATGTCAGTCTTCTTCTTGAAGATCCATTTATTCTCTATGGCTTGCCGATCATCGGGCAAGTCAACCAAAGTCCACACTTTGTTCTCATACATGGATCCCATCTCAGATTTCATGGCCTTAAGCCATTTTGCGGAATCTGGGCTCATCATTGCTTCCTCATAGTTCGTAGGATCGTCATGGTCAAGTAACATGACCTCTAGAATAGGATTATCGTACCACTCTGGTGCGGATCTTACTCTGGTAGACCTACGAGGTTCGGTAGAAACTTGATCAGAAGTTTCATGATCATCATCATTAGCTTCCTCACTTACTGGTGTAGGAATCATTGGAACTAATTTCTGTGATGAACTACTTTCCAATAAGGGAGCAGGTACAGTTACCTCATCAAGTTCTACTTTCCTCCCACTCACTTCTTTCGAGAGAAACTCCTTCTCTAGAAAGGATCCATTCTTAGCAACGAATATCTTGCCTTCGGATCTGTGATAGAAGGTGTACCCAATAGTCTCCTTTGGGTGTCCTACGAAGACACATTTCTCCAATTTGGGTTCGAGCTTATCAGGTTGAAGCTTTTTCACATAAGCATCGCAGCCCCAAACTTTAAGAAACGACAACTTGGGTTTCTTGCCAAACCACAGTTCATAAGGTGTCGTCCCAACAGATTCCGATGGTGCCCTATTTAACGTGAATGCAGCCGTCTCTAAAGCATAACCCCATAATGATAGTGGTCAATCAGTAAGAGACATCATAGATCACACCATATCTAATGAAGTGCGGTTACGACGTTCGGACACACCATTACGCTATGGTGTTCCAGGTGGCGTGAGTTGTGAAACTATTCCGCATTGTTTCAAATGAAGACCAAACTCGTAACTCAAATATTCTCCTCCACGATCAGATCGTAGAAACTTTATTTTCTTATTATGATGATTTTCCACTTCACTCTGAAATTCTTTGAACTTTTCAAATGTTCCAGACTTATGTTTCATCAAGTAGATATACCCATATCTGCTAAAATCATCTGTGAAGGTAAGAAAATAACGATACCTGCTGCGAGCATCAACACTCATCAGACCGCATACATCAGTATGTATTATTTCCAACAAGTCTGTCGCTCGCTCCATTGTTCCAGAGAACGGAGTCTTAGTCATCTTGCCCATGAGGCATGGTTCGCAAGCATCAAGTGATTCCAAAAGCCCATCAGCATGGAGTTTCTTCATGCATTTTACACCAATATGACCTAAACGGCACTGCCTCAAATAAGTTGCACTATCATTATTAAACTTATATCTTTTAGCTTCAATACTATGAACATGTGTATCACTACTATCAAGATTTAGTAAAAATAGACCACTCATCCAGGGTGCATGACCATAAAAGATATTACTCATATAAATAGAACAACCATTATTCTCTGATTTAAATAAATAACCGTCTTGCATCAAATAAGATCAAGATATAATGTTCATGCTCAACGCTGGCACCAAATAACAATTATTTAGGTCTGAAGCTAACCCCGAAGGTAGATGTAGAGGTAGCATGCCGACGGTGATCACATTGACTTTGGAACCATTTCCCACGCGCATCGTCACCTCGTCCTTGGCTAATCTTCACTTAATCTATAGCCCCTATTTCCAGTTGCAAATATTAGCAACAGAACCAGTATCAAATACCCAGGCGCTACTGCGGGCATTAGTAAGGTACACATCAATAACATGTATATCAAATATACCTTTCACTTTGCCATCCTTCTTCTCTGCCCAATACTTGGCGCAGTTCCGCTGCCAGTGACCAGTCCCTTTGAAGTAGAAGCACTCAGTCTCAGGCTTAGGTCCAGACTTGGGTTTATTCACTTGAGCAGCAACTTGCTTGCTGTTCTTCTTGAAGTTCCCCTTATTCCCTTTACCCTTGTTCTTGAAACTAGTGGTCTTGTTTACCATCAAAATTTGATGCTCCTTCTTGATTTCTACCTCTGCAGCCTTTAGCATTGCGAAGAGCTCGGGAATTGTCTTATCCATCCCTTTCATATTATAGTTCATCACGAAGCTCTTGTAGCTTGGTGGCAGTTGTCGGATCTGGGTTCTGGCAGACCCTTGAGGTTCGAACACTAGGGTGCACGAGAAGGTTTTCTCCTTATCGATCCACGCCCTGGCTCTCTAAGATCTCGCAGACGAACACGGCGAACTCACAACACAGAAAGACACAAGAATTATACTGGTTCGGGCCACCGTTGTGGTGTAATACCCTACTCCAGTGTGGTGGTGGTGGATTGCCTCTTGCGCTAATGATGAATAGTACAAGGGGAAGAACAGCCTCCTGAGGTTGAGGTGTTCCTGTGCTTGGCGAACTTGTGTGTGGCCTTGGTGGGGTGGGTCTGGTCCAAGGTCATCTCTCCCTCTAGGGCGGTGGCTAGTCCTATTTATTGAGGCCCTGGTCCTCTCCCTAAATATTGAGCGGGAAGGAAGCCAACTACGGCCAATTCAAAAGGGGACAGCTAGTACAAGCTATCCTGACAAAAGGTGGTATTCGCCTGCAAAAGGCTCTGGTGATGATGCCATCTTGGGCTCCATGGTGACCTCCGCCTTGCCGTCCTTCTGGTCTTGGTCTTGTTGCACCAATATGGAAACCTTTGCTTGATGCCTCGGCACTCCGCGCCTGCGCTTGCCCTCTTAGCACCAAAGAGGAAACAAGGACGTTGCGCGCACAGGCGCCCGCCTGGTCTCGATCGCCATGGCTCTTGTCATGAGGACCTCATGAGGTTTGTCTTGCCTTGATCTGTCTGCCCCTCGCGAGCCTACCTGGCGAGGCCGCTCTTGAGGAGGTCTTGCGTTGTCCGCCCCACGAGGTTTGGCCCCTCACGAGGGTCTTGAATGTCTTGTCGATCAAGGTGGCCCATATGAACCTGCCAGCCCAGCCACACCGTGGGCCGCAGGAAGGCAAGTCTGGGGATCCCCGTTCCCAGAACGTCCACAGTAGCCCCCGGGCCCAAGGCGCGCTCGGGCTTGGCTTTGAGGCAAAGCCAAAGGGTCAAGCGCGGAGCGCCGCAGGCCACAAAAGCTTGCGGCCTTGGTTGACGTGTGGCGGTTGATTGGACGTGGGCGTCTCCGCTTCCCCATGCTGCCTCGGCAACTGCCTGACTTGACAAAAAGGCTGGTGCAGATAGTGCTTGCCTTAATTGCTTCTTCCTTACCTTGCTCTAGACCCCCTTTCTCTCTCCTTGTTGTTGAAACTTCCAGATGCACCTCGACTTCACTCCACATCTGCGTCCAATGGCGCCGCGCAAGGTCAAGTCCTCCTTGGCGCCGGCTTGGTTCGAGCCAGCCCTTGACGCGTCCACTGTTACGGAGAAGAGCCTAACCACCACGCACTTGCTGACGGTGGGGGCGAGCAACGAGACGGGGAAGATGGAGCTCCGGCTTGCCTCCGACGAGCCGGAGCCTGAGGGAAGCACCTTCTTCCCTTTCTTCACGAGCAACATCACCGCCGGGTTGGTTCCCTCTTTCTCTGATTTCTTCTTCGAGGTCCTCGACCACTTCAGGTTGCAGGCGCTGCATCTCCATCCCAATTCGGTCCTTCTTTTGTCTATTTTCGCCTACTATTGTGAGGCGTACCTGGGCATGATGCCATCCGTGGCACTGCTGCGCCACTTCTTATTCCTCCACGTCACCGGTGGCCATATCTCCGGGAGCGCCAACTTCATAGCGGCCGGCCAGGCCAACTCGATCTCGAACACCGGGAAGAGGGTCGACAACATCAGGGCCAAATGGGTCATGATGAGTGCCAAGTGCTGTCATCCACGCTCGGAACTGCCGACAGAGGCGCCCCAATCTGACAAGGGGTGGTCTCGTGCAGAGCTCGCTGATGACGGGCGTCGTCGGTGTTGGAGCAGATGAAGGCCGATTTGAAGCCGGGCAATGCGAAAGCGGCCAAGGTGACGGGGGTCATGCTCCTGAGGGAATTCTTGGCGCTACGCGTTGCTCCACTCCAGGTGCGCACATGCCCTTTATGGAAGCTTCGGGATGAAGAGGACAAGGTTCGTCTGAGCCCGACGGCTCTGCCTGATGATGAGCTGACTGCAGTTCTGCGCCACTTGGTTGGGGACAACCAGGGATACCCGCCGAGCGCCTTCCTTCCTTTGTTCAATCGCAAGGACTGGGAGCAATTTGTTGCCTCTAGGCCGACCTTTGACGCGCGTGGGCTGGTGTCGCCGGTGCTCACTGGGGCCTCCGCAACACCGAAGCTAGTGGGGGCGTCTTCTGAGGAGTCCTGCGGGGAGGAAGGGGAGGAGGAAGACTCGGAGGAGATCCCCGAGGGAATGGGGGAGAACTCCCCCTTAAGCAAGCCTGACATCCTCTGCTCCCTTCCAGATGATGCCGAGGTCGTGCCCGCCAGGAGGTGAGGGAGCTGCCCCCTATCCCGACAAGGGGTAGGTCATCGCTGGTCTCTCATGATACTAACTCCGCCATGGTGCTACCTGGGGCCGGCTCCGTCCCTTCTGCTGCACCGTCTTGTGCTCTCGGAGCTCATGTGCCCACTCCTCAAGCCCCGACGCTTTCGGGTTTCAGGCTCACCAAGCAAAGGTGGACTATGTCGCGGTAGATCAGTAAGTGCTTCGAGCTTCGTCTTGTTCCTGCTTGTACTTGCTATTTTCTGACATTCACCCTCGGATATCAGGCCGGCATCTTCAGCGAAGAAGATGAGGGAGGGTGTCGCGGTCGTGCCCCCCTCCGTGGAGAAGAGAGGCGATAGCACCCGCACCTCCCCTGCCCGATCACCCTCGCGAAGCCAAGAGGAGCATCGGCAGGATGAAACAGCCCCCGTGGCCCCGCTGGCTCCGGAAGCGCTGACACCCGGCTCTGCTGATGAGATCCCGAGGGCTCTGGAGCCCTCGATCTACCAGGCTCTGGTAACGACATCGCCTCCTCCTCCTGCTGCTCCTATGGCTCCAAATTCTTCCGCTCCCTCCGTATCCTTGGAGAGTGTCTTCTTAGGGATGGCCAAGCTGCGGGAAGACCTTCTGGGCGTGGACCTGCACCTAGTGACTGGGCGTCTGGAGTTGGCCTCAGGCTGGCTTCACTCCGACTCGGCCGTTCGAGCGTCACTGAGCCAGGCTGCGGCGGCCTCTGGGCAGGGGAAGCAGGCTACCGCCAGAGCTGCGGCCGATCACGAGGCAGCGCTGAAGGACGCCGATGAAGGAAATATGCCCTAGAGGCAATAATAAAGCTATTATGTATTTCCTTATATCATGATAAATGTTTATTATTCATGCTAGAATTGTATTAACCGGAAACATAATACATGTGTGAATACATAGACAAACAGAGTGTCACTAGTATGCCTCTACTTGACTAGCTCGTTGATCAAAGATGGTTATGTTTCCTAACCATAGACATGAGTTGTCATTTGATTAACGGGATCACCTCATTAGGAGAATGATGTGATTGACTTGACCCATTCTGTTAGCATAGCACTTGATCGTTTAGTTTGTTGCTATTGCTTTCTTCATGACTTATACATGTTCCTATGACTATGAGATTATGCAACTCCCGTTTACCGGAGGAACACTTTGTGTGCCACCAAACGTCACAACATAACTGGGTGATTATAAAGGTGCTCTACAGGTGTCTTCGAAGGTACTTGTTGGGTTGGCGTATTTCGAGATTAGGATTTGTCACTCCGATTGTCGGAGAGGTATCTCTGGGCCCTCTCGGTAATGCACATCACTTAAGCCTTGCAAGCATTGCAACTAATGAGTTAGTTGCAGGATGATGTATTACGGAACGAGTAAAGAGACTTGCCGATAACGAGATTGAACTAGGTATTGAAATACCGACGATCGAATCTCGGGCAAGTAACATACCGATGACAAAGGGAACAACGTATGTTGTTATGCGGTCTGACCGATAAAGATCTTTGTAGAATATGTGGGAGCCAATATGAGCATCCAGGTTCCGCTATTGGTTATTGACCAGAGACGTGTCTCGGTCATGTCATCATTGTTCTTGAACTCGTAGGGTCCGCACGCTTAAGGTTTCGATGACAGTTATATTATGAGTTTATGAGTTTTGATGTACCAAAGGAGTTCGGAGTCCCGGATGAGATCGGGGACGTGACGAGGAGTCTCGAAATGGTCGAGACATAAAGATCGATATATTGGACGACTATATTCGGACATCAGAAAGGTTCCGAGTGATTCGGGTATTTTTCGGAGTACCGGAGAGTTACGGGAATACGTATTGGGCCTTATTGGGCCATACGGGAAAGAAGGAAAAGGGCCTCATGGGTGACCGCACCCCTCCCCTTGGTCTGGTCCGAATTGGACTAGGGAAGGGGGGCGCCCCCTTCCTTCCTTCTCCTTTTCCCTTCCTCTTTTCCTATTCCATATGGGAGGTGGAATCCTACTAGGACTAGAGAGTCCTAGTAGGACTCCACACTTGGCGCGGCCCCTCCTAGGGCCAGCCTCCTCCTCCCTTGCTCCTTTATATACGGGTGCAGGGGGGCACCCCAAAGACACAACAATTGATCATTGATCTCTTAGCCGTGTGCGGTGCCCCCTTCCACCATAATCCTCGATAATATTGTAGCGGTGCTTAGGCGAATCCCTGCGACAGTATAACATCAAGATCGTCACCACACCGTCGTGCTGACGGAACTCTTCCCCAACATTCTGCTGGATCGGAGTCCGGGGATCGTCATTGAGCTGAATGTGTGCTAGAACTCGGAGGTGCCATAGTTTCGGTGCTTGATCGGTCGGGCCATGAAGACGTACGACTACATCAACCGTGTTGTGCTAACGCTTCCGCTTTCGGTCTACGAGGGTATGTAGACAACACTCTCCTCTCTCGTTGCTATGCATCACCATGATCTTGCGTGTGCGTAGGAAATTTTTTGAAGTTACTACGTTACCCAACAGTGGCATTCGAGCCTAGGTTTTATGCGTTGATGTTATGCACGAGTAGAACACAAGTGAGTTGTGGGCGATATAAGTCATACTGCTTACCAGCATGTCATACTTTGGTTCGGCGGTATTGTTGGATGAAGCGGCCCGGACCGACATTACGCGTACGCTTACGCGAGACTGGTTCTACCGACGTGCTTTGCACACAGGTGGCTGGCGGGTGTCAGTTTCTCCAACTTTAGTTGAACCAAGTGTGGCTACGCCCGGTCCTTGCGAAGGTTAAAACAACACCAACTTGGCAAACTATCGTTGTGATTTTGATGCTTAGGTAAGAACGGTTCTTGCTAAGCCCGTAGCAGCCACGTAAAACTTGCAACAACAAAGTAGAGGACGTCTAACTTGTATTTACAGGGCATGTTGTGATGTGATATGGTCAAGACATGATGCTAAATTTTATTGTATGAGATGATCATGTTTTGTAACCGAGTTATCGGCAACTGGCAGGAGCCATATGGTTGTCGCTTTATTGTATGCAATGCAATCCCGTTGTAATGCTTTACTTTATCACTAAGCGGTAGCGATAGTCGTGGAAGCATAAGATTGGCGAGAAGACAACGATGCTACGATGGAGATCAAGGTGTCGTGCTGGTGATGATGGTGATCATGACGGTACTTCGGAGATGGAGATCACAAGTACAAGATGATGATGGCCATATCATATCATTTATATTGATTGCATGTGATGTTTATCTTTTATGCATCTTATCTTGCTTTGATTGATGGTAGCATTATAAGATGACCCCTCACTAAATTATCGAAGTATAAGTGTTCTCCCTGAGTATGCACCGTTGAGAAAGTTCTTCGTGCTGAGACACCATGTGATGATCGGGTGTGATAGGCTCTACGTTCAAATACAACGGGTGCAAAATAGTTGCACACGGGGAATACTCAGGTTAAACTTGATGAGCCTAGCATATAACAGATATGGCCTCGGAACACGGAGACCGAAAGGTCGAGCGTGAATCATATAGTAGATATTATCAACATAGTGATGTTCACCATTGAAACTACTCCATCTCACGTGATGATCGGACATGGTTTAGTTGATTTGGATCACGTGATCACTTAGAGGATTAGAGGGATGTCTATCTAAGTGGGAGTTCTTAAGTAATATGATTAATTGAACTTTAATTTATCATGAACTTAGTCCTGGTAGTATTAGCATATCTATGTTGTAGATCAATAGCTTGCATTTAGCTCCCCTATTTTATTTTTGATATGTTCCTAGAGAAATCTAAGTTGACAAATGTTAGTAGCAATGATGCGGATTGGATCTGTGATCTGAGGTTTATCCTCATTGATGCATAGAAGAATTATGTCCTTGATGCACCGCTAGGTGACAGGCCTATTGCAGGAGCAGATGCAAACGCTATGAACATCTGGCTAGCTCAATATGATGACTACTAGATAGTTTAGTGCACCATGCTTAACGGCTTAGAATCGAGACTTCAAAGACGTTTTGAACGTCATGGACCATATAAGATGTTCTAGGAGTTGAAGTTAATACTTCAAGCAAATACCCGAGTTGAGAGATATGAAGTCTCCAACAAGTTCTATAGCTGAAAGATGGAGGAGAATAGCTCAAGCAGTGAGCATGTGCTCAGATTGTCTGGGTACTACAATCGCTTGAATCAAGTGGGAGTTAATCTTCCAGATAAAATAGTGATTGACAGAATTCTCTAGTCACCATCACCAAGTTAGTAGAACTTCGTGATGAACTATGATATGCAAGGGATAACGGAAACGATTCCCAAGCTCTTCGTAATGCTGAAATCGACGAAGGTAGAAATCAAAAAAAATATCAAGTGTTGATGGTAGACAAGACCACTAGTTTCAAGAAAAGGGCAAAGGGAAGAAGGGGAACTTCAAGAAGAACGGCAAGCAAGTTGCTGCTCAAGTGAAGAAGCCCAAGTCTGGTCCTAAGCCTGAGACTAAGTGCTTCTACTGCAAAGGGACTGGTCACTGGAAGTGGAACTACCCCAAGTATTTGGCGGATAAGAAGGATGGCAAAGTGAACAAAGGTATATTTGATATACAGATTATTGATGTGTATTTTACTAGTGTTCGTAGCAACCCCTCGGTATTTGATACTGGTTCAGTTGCTAAGAGTAGTAACTCGAAACGGGAGTTGCAGAATGAACATAGACTAGTTAAGGGTGAAGTGACGATGTGTGTTGGAAGTGGTTCCAAGATTGATATGATCATCATAGCACACTCCCTATACTTTTGGGATTAGTGTTGAACCTAAATAAGTGTTATTTGGTGTTTGCGTTGAGCATGAATATGATTTGATCATGTTTATTGCAATACAGTTATTCATTTAAGTAAGAGAATAAATTGTTGTTCTATTTACATGAATAAAACCTTATATGGTTACACACCCAATGAAAATGGTTTGTTGGATCTCGATCATAGTGATACACATATTCATAATATTGAAACCAAAAGATGCAAAGTTAATAATGATGGTGCAATTTATTTGTGGCACTGCCGTTTAGGTCATATTGGTGTAAAGCCCAGATTCCGCGAAATGGCTTGAGGCCATGAAATCTGAGATGAGATCCATGTATGAGAACAAAGTATGGACTTTGATTGACTTGCCCAATGATCGGTGAGCCATTGAGATTAAATGGATCTTCAAGAGGAAGACGGACGCTGATAGTAGTGTTACTATCTACAAAGCTAGAATTGTCGCAAAAAAGGTTTTCGACAAGTTCAAGGTGTTGACTATGATGAGAGTTTCTCACTCGTATCTATGCTTAAGTCTGTCTGAATCATGTTAGCAATTGCCGCATTTTATGAAATCTGGCAAATGGATAAACAAAACTGCATTCCTTAATGGATTTATTAAAGAAGAGTTGTATAGGATGCAACCAGAAGGTTTTGTCAATCCTAAAGGTACTAACAAAATATGCAAGCTCCAGTGATCCATCTATGGACTGGTGCAAGCATCTCAGAGTTGGAATATACGCTTTCATAAGTTGATCAAAGCATATAGTTTTATACAGACTTGCGGTGAAGCCTGTATTTACAATAAAGTGAGTGGGAGCACTACAGCATTTCTGATAAGTATAAGTGAAAGACATATTGTTGATCGGAGATAATGTAGAATTATTCTACAAAGCATAAAGGAATGTTTGAAAGGAGTTTTCAAAGAAAGACCTCGGTGAAGCTACTTACATATTGAGCATCAAGATCTATAGAGATAGATCAAGATGCTTGATAAGTTTTTCAATGAGTACATACCTTGACAAGATTTTGAAGTAGTTCAAAATGGAACAGCCAAAGAAGAAGTTCTTGCCTGTGTTACAAGGTGTGAAGTTGAGTAAGACTCAAAACCCGACCACGACAGAAGAGAGAGAGAGAATGAAAGTCATTCCCTATGCCTTAGCCATACGTTCTATAAAGTATGCCATGCTGTGTACCAGACCTATTGTATACCCTGCCCTGAGTTTGGCAAGGGAGTACAATAGTGATCCAGGAGTAGATCACTGGACATTGGTCAAAATTATCCTTAGTGGAATAAGGATATGTTTCTCGATTATGGAGGTGACAAAAGGGTCGTCGTAAAGGGTTACGTCGATGCAAGTTTTGACACTGATCCAGATGACTCTAGGTCTCAATCTGGATACATATTGAAAGTGGCAGCAATTAGCTAGAATAGCTCCATGCAGAGCATTGTTGACATAGAAATTTGCGAAATACTTACGGATCTGAATGTGGCAGACCCGTTGACTAAACTTCTCTCACAAGCAAAACATGATCACACCTCAGTACTATTTGGGTGTTAATCACATAGCGATGTGAACTAGATTATTGACTCTAGTAAACCCTTTGGGTGTTGGTCACATGTCGATGTGAACTATGGGTGTTAATCACATGGTGATGTGAACTATTGATATTAAATCACATGGCGATGTGAACTAGATTATTGACTCTAGTGCAAGTGGGAGACTAAAGGAAATATGCCCTAGAGGCAATAATAAAGCTATTATTTATTTCCTTATATCATAATAAATGTTTATTATTCATGCTAGAATTGTATTAACCGGAAACATAATACATGTGTGAATACATAGACAAACAGAGTGTCACTAGTATGCCTCTACTTGACTAGCTCGTTGATCAAAGATGGTTATGTTTCCTAACCATAGACATGAGTTGTCATTTGATTAACGGGATCACATCATTAGGAGAATGATGTGATTGACTTGACCCATTCCGTTAGCATAGCACTTGATCGTTTAGTTTGTCGCTATTGCTTTCTTCATGACTTATACATGTTCCTATGACTATGAGATTATGCAACTCCCGTTTATCGGAAGAACACTTTGTGTGCCACCAAATGTCACAACGTAACTGGGTGATTATAAAGGTGATCTATAGGTGTCTCTGAAGGTACTTGTTGGGTTGGCGTATTTCGAGATTAGGATTTGTCACTCAGATTGTCGGAGAGGTATCTCTGGGCCCTCTCGGTAATGCACATCACTTAAGCCTTGCAAGCATTGCAACAAATGAGTTAGTTGCAGGATGATGTATTACGGAACGAGTAAAGAGACTTGCCGGTAACGAGATTGAACTAGGTATTGAGATACCGACGATCGAATCTTGGGCAAGTAACATACCGATGACAAAGGGAACAACGTATGTTCTTATGCGGTCTGACCGATAAAGATCTTCGTAGAATATGTGGGAGCCAATATGAGCATCCAAGTTCCGCTATTGGTTATTGACCGGAGACGTGTCTCGGTCATGTCTACATTGTTCTCGAACCCGTAGGGTCCGCACGCTTAAGGTTTCGATGACAGTTATATTATGAGTTTATGAGTTTTGGTGTACCGAAGGAGTTCGGAGTCCCGGATGAGATCGGGGACATGACGAGGAGTCTCGAAATGGTCAAGACATAAAGATCGATATATTGGACGACTATATTCGGACATCGGAAAGGTTCCGAGTGATTCGGGTATTTTTTGGAGTACCGGAGAGTTACAGGAATACGTATTGGGCCTTATTGGGCCATACGGGAAAGAAGGAAAAGGGCCTCAAGGGTGACCGCACCCCTCCCCTTGGTCTGGTCCGAATTGGACTAGGGAAGGGGGGCGCCCCCTTCCTTCCTTCTCCTTTTCCCTTCCTCTTTTCCTATTCCATATGGGAGGTGGAATCCTACTAGGACTAGAGAGTCCTAGTAGGACTCCACACTTGGCCCGCCCCCTCCTAGGGCCGGCCTCCTCCTCCCTTGCTCCTTTATATACGGGTGCAGGGGCACCCCAAAGACACAACAATTGATCATTGATCTCTTAGCCGTGTGCGGTGCCCCCTTCCACCATAATCCTCGATAATATTGTAGCGGTGCTTAGGCGAAGCCCTGTGACAGTAGAACATCAAGATCGTCACCACGCCGTCGTGCTGACGGAACTCTTCCCCGACATTCTGCTGGATCAGAGTCCGGGGATCGTCATTGAGCTGAACGTGTGCTAGAACTTGGAGGTGCCGTAGTTTCGGTGCTTGATCGGTCAGGCCGTGAAGACATACGACTACATCAACCGTGTTGTGCTAACGCTTCCGCTTTCGGTCTACGAGGGTACGTAGACAACACTCTCCTCTCTCGTTGCTATGCATCACCATGATCTTGCGTGTGCGTAGGAATTTTTTAGAAATTACTACATTACCCAATAGCCGAGGCCACTTGCGACCGCTGCCGAGAGTTAGAGGGTGAGCTGAAGAGGTTGCGCGATGAGCGCGCGAAGGAGGCACGCGACCGCGAAGCGAAGGAGGAGGAGATGAAGGCTCGGGAGGATGCCATCAAGGGCCGCAGCGCCGAGATGGGGGAGCTGACGAAGGCGCAGGCCGTGGAGCGCAGCCGACTGGAGGAACTGGAGCAGAGGGCGAAGACGAGGGAGGCCGAGCTTGATGACGAGGCGAAGGTCTTGGCCGAAGACCGTGAGGCCTTCTCGCTTCTTGAGAAGAGGTCCAGCGTGGCGCTGAAGTCACTGTACAAGAAGGGCCTAGAGAAGCCGCCGACCACCAACGAGGATGGCCCTGCTCAACTGCTCCCTCACTTGGTGAAGGCGCTTGAGGAAGTCATGGGGGGCATCGGTCCTATGGCTGAGGCAGAGGCTTGTGTCCTTTCTTCAGCTGCGTTGACGCGTGTCTTCAGCCATCTGTACCTTCACGACCCCAATTCCCGCCTTGATGAGCTGCTGGAGCCCGTAGCTGATGAGCATTGTGCGGTCGCCGCCGCAGCCGTGAAAGGTCAGGTGGAGGCCCTGCTGAAGAAGTTCTGCGGCTTCGTCCTCGCTCCTTTGACCGGCGATGCCACCGATCCTGAAGATGACGATGTCCAGGGGTGACTTGTGGCTGCTTTCCTGTTTCGTTCCTGCAATACGCATCAGGCCTCGTGGAGGCGTTAAAACTTTCATTTGATATTGTGAGGACAATATGTCTTGTAATATTTTCTTCGAGATTTTGTGATTTTCTTCCTATTTGTTTTGTGTTCTGCGTCGGCAGAGCCCGGCCCCACGCATACCTCAACCGCCGTTGGGCCGACCGAAGACCAGGACGGACCAAGGAGTGAGGGGCTACGTGACCAGTTAGGCTCTTGGGTCACGATGCTCAGGAGTCCCCCTTGACGTGCAAACAGCTTACATGGAGAGTACGCGAGGATAGGTTGATGTTCTACGTCGGCAGAGCCCGGCCCCGCGCATACCTCAACCACCGTTGGGCCGACCGGGGACCAGGACGGACCAAGGAGTGAGGGGCTACGTGACCAGTTAGGCTCCTGAGTCACGATGCTCAGGAGTCCCCCTTGACGTGCAAACAATCTCTATACCTTGGCCCTAGCCGAGGCTCGGCTTGGGAGGGGCATGCGATGACCAGGTCCGAGAGACCTGGCTGGGTGGCGTATGCTTGGGCGTGATCCGAGCGCAGCCCCTGTGTCCAGCCCCCTCGCGCGGCCTTCCCGAGGAGAGGTGTTGTGATGAGGCCAGACGTTGAGCTCTAGGCTCCCTGAGGTTGGTGCGACCGCGAGGACGCCCTCAATTGTTTATCACCAGTGCGGAGCATAGTGCTTCCGCTTGTGCACGAGCATAGCCGCTCCTCGGTAGTGTTGACGGCCAGCGCGGAGCATGGTGCTTCCACTTGTGTGTGGGAGGGGGCTCCCTCTGCGGAGAGCCCCTGGGGCATGTACAGCCCCGCCCTGACACGTGGCTTGCACGGCAGGGCTAGACGAGGTGTATCTGGGCACTTGTGAGCCAGCGCGGGACTCACGAGGCCCTACCTCAAGGTGGGTTGCGCCTGGTCTTGGTTCTTGTTCGCTGTGTTTGTCCTGCGAGGTGGTCAGACGACCTGCGCCGAATGAATTTCTTGAGATTACCACGTGAGAGAGCCAAGCACCAACGGCCCCAGGAGGTGACGTAAACGGGGCCGGCCCGCTAGACAGAGCTCAGCCATTGGATTTATCGATGCTGCAGGGACGGACCCGAGCACAGACGCCCTGCTCAGCTAACTCACGTGAAGGGTCCTGAAGAAAGACGGCCTACGCGCGGTCCCCATGATGGGTTGTGACTGAGCAAGTAGTAATCATAGATGGGTCGAACATGAGGGTAGCAGGCTTAAATAAGTGCATGAGACATACGTGCCACTAGGTCAGGCCCGAGCGGCTTGGGAATGATGCAGCCCGAGGGGCGCTCCCAACAAGGTAAGCTAAAGACATAAAGAAAAAGGGGTACATGCCACAGGGATGGACCCACGCAGCCTGGGAATGATGCAGCCCAAGGGGCGCTCCCAGCTAAATGACTTGGAAAGATGTCACCCGGTTATGTTGACGAAGGAGAGTTGAAGCAGCTGAAGGTGTACGGCGAAGGGGTTGCTCCTCACGAGCCTTCGGAGCGCTGAGCCTCGGGAGGCTCTGGGGCTCAGGTGGTTCGTTGAGGACCGTCTCCATCTCCATCAGGACGGCATGGGTCCTGGCCTCCTGAGCCGCTAGTAGACGCCGCAGGTTGCGCTGGTAGGCGGCCGATACGCTCGGCAGGCCAAAGGGCATGCAAACGTAGCTATGTGGTGGGCCCTCGCAGTGTCCCACACGCGAAGGCCAGAAAAGCTCCTGAGAAGCGACTGAGGGAGTCCTGGATTAGGGGGTCTCCAGACAGCCGGACTATATCCTTTGGCCGAACTGTTGGACTATGAAGATACAAGATTGAAGACTCCGTCTCGTGTCCGGATGGGACTCTCCTTGGCGTGGAAGGCAAGCTAGGCAATATGGATATGTAGGTATCCTCCCTTGTAACCGACTCTGTGTAACTCTAGCCCCCCTCCGGTGTCTATATAAATCGGAGGGTTTAGTCCGTAGGACAACGGACAATCATACCATAGGCTAGCTTCTAGGGTTTAGCCTCTACGATCTCGTGGTAGATCAACTCTTGTAATACTTATATCATCAAGAACAATCAAGCAGGACGTAGGGTATTACCTCCATCAAGAGGGCCCAAACCTGGGTAAACATCGTGTCCCCTGCCTCCTGTTACCATCCGCCTTATACGCACAGTTCGGGACCCCCTACCCGAGATCCGCCGGTTTTGACACCGACAGCGACCCTACTGAGTCCTAGAACGTCGACGTAGACGCGCAGCCCGGCATCCTCGCCTGGATTGAAAGCTGTGCCTTGTGAGCAGCGGTCGCCGCGCATGGCCCTTGGGTCTTGCAGCTCCTCGGTGATCTTGGTGATGAACTCCTGAACGGTGGGCGATCCTTGTCATGTGCCCTCCTGAGGGAAACGTGCCGCGAAGCATGCCTCCAAGTGGTGCCCAAGCGCCTCCCTCGTGATATGGGCGAGGTCTGAGGCCTTCTAGAAGAAAGCCCCCGAGCCCTGCCCGAGAAGGGCTCCGGGCGCGCCTTCCTATGCGATGGAGGGAGGCACCCCTGGAGCGGGCGCTGATCCTGATGAGGCTCCGGCTGCCATGCCACCCACCTGAGGTCCGACACAACACAGCTGCTTCTTCTTCTTGGGGATGGCCTCAGGAGGGCCCTCGCCCTTGCAGTCGGGGTCGTCGATTGCTGCAGCTTGGAAGGCACGCTCGAGGGAGCACATCGCATCTCTTTCTTCATATGGGACCATGATGATCCCGCTGCTCCCCGACATCTTGAGGACATTGTAGCCGTGATGGGTCACTGCCATGAACTTGGCCAGGGCTGGGTACCCGAGGATGGCGTTGTATGGCAGGCGGATGTGCGCGACGTCAAATTCGATGAGCTCGGTGCGGTAGTTGTTGCGCGTGCCGAAGGTGACAGGGAGGCGGACCTGCCCTATCGGTGTGGTGGAACCGTCAGTCCCTCCTGAGAAAGGCTTGGTAAGCTGAAGCTGGTCATAAGGCACTTGAAGGCTGTCAAACGTGTCGACGGATAGGATGCTGAGCCCTGCACCGCCATCGATGAGGGTCTTGGTAACTTGCATGTTGCTGATGACTAGGGAGCAAAGCATCGGGAGGACACCAGCGGTAGCTGCGCACTTGAGCTGATCTGCCGAGCTGAACGTGATGGGGCACTGGGACCACCTGAGCGGGTGTGTGGCTTTGAGCTTTCGGAGGACTGCATTCACTTCACGAGCAAATTGCTTGAAGATACGCTGCGAGGCTGGGGCCCGGGCTCCGCCCAAGATGCAGGCGATAGCATGTGGTTCCTGGAAGCCCCCAGCCCCCTCGTCCTGATGGTGTTCGTCATTCCTTCTTGGTGGTGGCGGCAGCGGTGGGAGCCCAGTGTTGCCTTGAGGGTGATCCTCACGAGGCTAGTCTCTCCAGGCGCCCTCGCGAGGCTGATCCTGCCAGCGATCCTCACGAGGCCGGTCACGCCACTCCTGACGTGGGCCACAGTCGTCCCAACATCCGCCGCCACGTCCTCCTCCTTGGCCGTAGCCCCGGTCGCCGTGCTCGGGGCATCGGCCAAAGCGTCCTTCGCGAATGGCTCGGAGCTCTTGACAGTCGCTGGTGTTGTGGGTGTTCAGGTTATGGAAGGCGCAGAACGGACGGCTGACCTTGGATGACTCTGGTTGGTCTCTGCCATGCTTGGTGTCTGGTTCCGCTGTGAGCACGGCTGCTCCCTTGCGCTTCACGTCCTTGGCATTGGCCTTCTTCTCCTCTAGGTCCGCAACAGGAAGCTCAAGGAGGGAGAGGCGCCCCTCCTCAGCTCTAGCACACTTGGTCGCGATGTTGAACAGCTCCAGGGTTGTGCACCACTCTTCATGGATGGCGAGCTCCTCCTTCATCTTGACGTCGCGGACGCCATCAGAGAACGCAGAGATGATGGCTTCGTCGGTCACCTTGGGGATCTTGATCCGTGCGTTGTTGAAGCGCTGAATGTACTTCTGCATGGTCTCTCCTGGTTGCTGCTTGATGCGTCGCGAGTGCCCTGGAAGTTAGCGATGAAGCGGGTGCGCATTTCGTGCCAGGAGGAGATAGAGCCCGGTGGCAGGTTCAGGAGCCAGGAGCGGGCGCCTTCCTTGAGAGCCATGGGAAACCAGTTCGCCGTGCCATCGTAGCGAGGAGGCAGATCTGGCTTGAACTTGCCCGGACAAGCAACGCTACGCAGCTTGGGGGTGAAGGCGCGGCAGCCAGCTGTGCTCACTGGGACCCTCCTTGGGGGTGGAGCTTGGTCTTGATGGGGTCCGCGCCCTGCCGCAACAGGTGGCGCGCGGGCTTGCCGCAGAAGCCGGTCCTGGCGCGGTGGTGCGAGGAGCGGCGGAGCGTTTTGTTGCGGCCGAGGGACTTCTTGACATCTTCTCTCTTCATGCGCGGGTGCAAGACGCGGCGGGTCGCGTTGCGGAGCCGCATGTCTTGGCGCCAGGGCACCGTCTTGGGGCTGAGGTGGTGGAGGCGTTGCGTGAGCTACGTCGCCCGTAGCTGGCGGAGGGCGAGGCAGAGAGAGGGACGGTGCAGGGGAGCCCCCTGCAGCGCGGACAAGCTCAGCGATGCGGTCGAGCCAGTCCTCGTAGAGGCCGTCGACCGAACAGTAGCGCAGGAGCTCGTGTGCCATGAGGAGCGCAGCCCGTGCATCCATGGGAGGGCGACGTGCATGAGAAGAAGAACCGGCCGGGTCAGCGATGGAATAGCGGTGCGGCCGTCCCGTCGCACCGAGGGGTGCAGCGAGGATGCTTGCTGCTCGTTACCCGCCGGGCCGGTGGCGGCGTTGGTGGCAAGCGACGGGGAACGATGAGGCGGCCCGCCGACGGGGGCCGTCTGAGCAACGTGGGTGGCGAGGGCAGCCCGGCGCTCAGCACGAGCGCGGCGCGCGTCTGCCATGGTGACGGCGGAGCAATGGAGCGCGGAGCGACGGGCGGAGGCTTCGGCACACCCCTACCTGGCGCGCCAAATGTCGGATCTGGGGTTCCGGCAGACCCATGAGGTTCAAACACTGGGGTGCACGCGAAGGTTTTCTTCCTATCGCTCCACGCCCTGGCTCTCTAAGATCTCACAGACGAACACGACAAACTCACAACACAGAAAGACACAAGATTTATACTGATTCGGGCCACCGTTGTGGTGTAATACCGTACTCCAGTGTGGTGGTGGTGGATTGCCTCTTGGGCTAATGATGAACAGTACAAGGGGAAGAACAGCTTCCTGAGGTTGAGGTGTTCATGTGCTTGGCGAACTTGTGTGTGGCCTTGGTGGGGTGGATCTGGTCCAAGGTCATCTCTCCCTCCACGGTGGTGGCTAGTCCTATTTATAGAGGCGCTAGTCCTCTCCCCAAATATTGAGCGGGAAGGGAGCCAACAACGGCCAATTCGAAAGGGGACAGCTAGTACGAGCTATCCTGACAAAAGGTGGTCTTCGCCTGCAAAAGGCTCTGGTGATGACGCTGTCTTGAGCTCCATGGTGACCTCCGCCTTGCCATCCTTCTGGTCTTGGTCTTGTTGCACCAATATGTAAACATTTGCTTGATGCCTTGGTACTCCGCACCTGCGCTTGCCCCCTTAGCACCAAAGAGGAAACAAGGACATTGCGCACGCTGGCGCCCGCCTGGTGCCCGCCTGGTCTTGGTCGTCATGGCTCACGTCATAAGGACCTCACGAGGTTTGTCTTGCCTTGATCTCTCTGCCCCTCGTGAGCCTGCTTGGCGAGGCTGCTCTTGAGGAGCTCTTGCATCGTCCGCCCCGCGAGGCTTGGCCCCTCGCGAGGGTCTTGAATGTCTTGTCGATGAAGGTGGGCCGTACGAACCTGCTAGCCCAGCCACGCTGTGGGCCACAGGCAGGAAAGTCTGGGGACCCCCGTTCCCAGAACACCGACAACAGTGATTGAAGAACTCTGTCAATGACACTATCATCAGGAAGATTAACTCCCAACTGAGTCAAGAGGTTTTGGTACCCAGACATTCAGAGTATATGTTCACTGACATAACTATTCTCCTCCATTTTGCAGATGTAGAACTTATTGGATACTTCATATCTCTCAATCTGGGCATTTGCTTGAAATATTAACTTCAACTCCTGGAATCTCATATGTTCCATGATGTTCAAAACATCGTTGAAGTCCCGGTTCTAAGTTGTAAAGCATGGCACACTGAACTATCGAGTAGTCATCAGCTTTGCTCTGCCAGACGTTCATAACATTTGGTGTTGCTCATGCAGTGGGTATGTGTTGGGGAACGTAGTAATTTCAAAAAAAATCCTATGCACATGCAAGATCATGGTGATGCATAGCAACGAGAGGGGAGAGTGTCGTCTACGTACCCTCATAGACCTAAGCAAAAGTGTTATGACAACATGGCTGATGTAGTCGTACATCTTCACGATCAACTGATCTAGCACCAAAGGTACGACACCTCCGCGATCTGCACACATTTAGCTCGGTGATGTCCCACGAACTCACGATCCAGTAGAGCTTCGAGGGAGAGTTTCGTTAGCACGACGGCGTAATGACGGTGATGATGATGCTACCGGAACAGGGCTTCGCCTAAGCACCACTACGACATAACCGAGGTGGATTATGGTGGAGGGGGCCACCACACACGGCTAAAAGATCAATGATCAACTTGTGTGTCTATGGGGTGCACCCCTCCTCCATATATAAAGTAGTGGCGGAGGGGGAGAGGCCGGCCCTCCTAGGCGCGCCCCAAGGGCAGTCCTACTCCCACCAGGAGTAGGACTCCAACCCTTCCAAGAGTAGGAGTAGGAGAGAGGGAAGAAGGAGAGAGGGGGAAGGAAAGGGGGGCGCCCCCCCCCCCTCCTTGTCCAATCCAGTAACCCCCCGGTACTCCGGTATTTGTCCGAACTTGCCCGGAACCCTTCTGAAGTCCAAACATAGTCATCCAATATATCGATCTTTATGTATCGACCATTTCGAGACTCCTCGTCATGTCCGTGATCATATCCAGGACTCCGAACTACCTTCGGTACATCAAAACACATAAACTCATATTACCGATCGTCACCGAACGTTAAGCGTGCGGACCCTACAGGTTCGAGAACTATGTATACATGACCGAGACTCGTCTCTGGTCAATAACCAATAGCGGAACCTGGATACTCATATTGGCTCCTACATATTCTACGAACATCTTTATTGGTCAAACCGCATAACAACATACGTTGTTCCCTTTGTCATCGGTATGTTACTTGCCCGAGATTCGATCGTCGGTATCTCAATACCTAGTTCAATCTCGTTACCGGCAAGTCTCTTTACTCATTTTGTAATGCATCATCCCACAACTAACTCATTAGTTACATTGCTTGCAAGGCTTATAGTGATGTGCATTACCGAGAGGGACCAGAGATACCTCTCCGACAATCGGAGTGACAAATCCTAATCTCGATCTATGCCAACTCAACAAGTACCATCGGAGACACCTGTAGAGCACCTTTATAATCACCCAGTTACGTTGTGACGTTTGGTAGCACACAAAGTGATCCTCCGGTACTCGGGAGTTGCATAATATAATAGTCATAGGAACATGTATAAGTCATGAAGAAAGCATTAGCAACAACCTAAACGATCATCGTGCTAAGCTAACGGATGGGTCAAGTCAATCACATCATTCTCTAATGATGTGATCCCGTTAATCAAATGACAACTCATGTCTATGGTGAGGAAACATAACCATCATTGATTCAACGAGCTAGTTAAGTAGAGGCAAACTAGTGACACTATGTTTGTCTATGTATTCACACATGTACTAAGTTTCCGGTTAATACAATTCTAGCATGAATAATAAAAATTTATCATGATATAAGGAAATACAAATAACAACTTTATTATTGCCTCTAGGGCATATTTCCTTCAGTCTCCCACTTGCACTAGAGTCAATAATCCAGATTACATTGTAATGATTCTAGCACCCATGGAGTCTTGGTGCTGATTATGTTTTGCTCGTGGGAGAGGCTTAGTCAACGGATCTGTAACATTCAGATCCGTATGTATCTTGCAAATATCTATGTCTCCCTCCTTGACTTGATCGCTGATGGAATTGAAGCGTCTTTTGATGTGCTTGGTTCTCTTGTGAAATCTGGATTCCTTTGCCAAGGCAATTGCTCCAGTATTATCACAAAAGATTTTCATTGGACCCGATGCACTAGGTATGACACCTAGATCGGATATGAAATCCTTCATCCAGACTCCTTCATTTGCTACTTCTGAAGCAGCTATGTATTCCGCTTCACACGTAGATCCCGCCACGACGCTCTGCTTGGAACTGCACCAACTGACAGCTCCTCCATTTAATAAAAACATGTATCCAGTCTATGACTTAGAGTCATCCGGATCAGTGTCAAAGCTTGCATCAATGTAACCGTTTACGACGAGCTCTTTGTCACCTCCATATACGAGAAACATATCCTTAGTCCTTTTCAGGTATTTCAGGATGTTCTTGACAGATGTCTAGTGATCCACTCCTGGATTACTTTGGTACCTCCCTGCTAAACTGATAGCAAGGCACACATCAGGTCTGGTACACAGCATTGCATACATGATAGCGCCTATGGCTGAAGCATAGGGAACACCTTTCATTTTCTCTCTATCTTCTGCAGTGGTCAGGCATTGAGTCTGACTCAACTTCACACCTTGTAATACAGGCAAGAACCCTTTCTTTGCCTGATCCATTTTGAACTTCTTCAGAAATTTATCAAGGTACGTGCTCTGTGAAAGTCCAATTAAGTGTCTTGATCTATCTCTATAGATCTTGATGCCCAATATATAAGAAGCTTCACCATGGTCTTTCATTGAAAAATTCTTATTAAAGTATCCTTTTATGCTATTCAGAAATTCAATATCATTTCCGATCAGCAATATGTCATCCACATATAATACCAGAAATGCTACAGAGCTCCCACTCACTTTCTTCTAAATACAGGCTTCTCCAAAAGTCTGTATAAAACCATATGCTTTGATCACACTATCAAAGCGTATATTCCAACTCCGAGAGGCTTGCACCAGTCCATAAATGGATCACTGGAGCTTCCACACTTTGTTAGCACCTTTTGGATCGACAAAACCTTCTGGTTGCATCATATACAACTCTTCTTTAAGATATCCATAAAGGAATGTAGTTTTGACATCCATTTGCCAAATTTCATAATCATAAAATGCGGTAATTGCTAACATGATTCGGACGGACTTAAGCATTGCTACGGGTGAGAAGGTCTCATCATAGTCAACTCCTTGAACTTGTTGAAAACCTTTCGCAACAAGTCGAGCTTTGTAGACAGTAACATTACCGTCAACATCAGTCTTCTTCGTGAAGATACATTTATTCTCTATGGCGTGCCGATCATCGGGCAAGTCAACCAAAGTCCATACTTTGTTCTCATACAAGGATCCCATCTTAGATTTCATGGCTTCAAGCCATTTTGCGGAATCTGGGCTCATCATCACTTCCTCATAGTTCGTAGGTTCGTCATGGTCAAGTAACATGACTTCTAGAACAGGATTACTGTACCACTCTCGTGCGGGTCTTACTCTGGTTGACCTACAAGGTTCGGTAGTAACTTGATCAGAAGTTTCATGATCATCATCATTAGCTTCCTCACTTACTGGTGTAGGAATCACTGGAACTAATTTCAGTGATGAACTACTTTCCAATAAGGGAGAAGGTACAATTACCTCGTCAAATTCTACTTTCCTCCCACGCACTTCTTTCGAGAGAAACTCCTTCTCTAGAAAGGATCCATTCTTAACAACGAATATCTTGCCTTCGGATCTGTGATAGAAGGTGTACCCAACAGTCTCCTTTGGGTATCCTATGAAGACACATTTCTCCGATTTGGGTTCGAGCTTATCAAGTTGAAGCTTTTTCACATAAGCATCGCAGCCCCAAACTTTAAGAAACGACAACTTGGGTTTCTTCCCAAACCACACACCACAAAAAAAGACACATCTGTGACATTTTGGGCCGAACGAAAAAAATTATGTCATACATATGACACTTCTATGACAATAATTGTGACAAAACCCGGTATCATCATAGATGTGGTGGGCTCCTACTTCTATGAAAAAATCATGGCCGAAAATGGGCTTTTCCTCCTAGGTGGGCCGGAGACGCAGCTGCATGACATTCTTTGGGCCGTCCATGATGGAAAAAACCGTGGTAGAAGCGAGGGGGAGGAAAATTTCGGGGAGTTCCCGGTTACGGTGGGAGGTCGGGGGGTGAGCGATGCGCGTTTCTCTCGTACACGTACGCGCGTGTGTGTGAGGCGTTGGCTCTAACTGAACCCGAGCAAGGTGTTGGGCTCTAATTGAACCCGAGCGATTGCACTGCAGGCTACGCGTTACTGAACCCGAGCGATCGATCGATGGCTGTTAACTGAACCCGATCGAGCGATTCCTTCGCTACTGCTGCTAACTGAAGCCGATCGATGCTGCCTTTGGGATGAACAGTGAGCAGTGGCGTTGCCTCTGGATGAACAGGACCCCGTGGTGTGGTGGAGGGCTGGATGAACAGTAGACAGTGGAGGGGTGCCCGTGGAGGGGTGGTTGAACAGGACCCCGTGGTGTGGAGGGCTGGATGAACAGTAGACGGTGGAGGGGTGGTTGAACAGTAGCCGGTGGAGTACCGCGCGGTGGAGGCTGGATGAACAGGAGCCCGTGGAGGCTGGAGGAGGTCGACGGTAGCCCGTAGAGGCTAGAGGAGGTCGACGGTGGAGATGAACAGTATCTCGTGGAGTCCCGTTTTGCGGTACGCCACACCCCTCCCGATGAACAGGACCCCTGTTTCGACCGTAGCGCTCCAACACAAGTCTGTTTCGTCCGTTTTGCGATACACCACACCCCTCCCGATCAACAGGACCACCGTTTCGACCGTAGGAGGTCCGTTTCCTTTGTTTAGCGGTACGCTAGACCCCTCCCGATCAACATGACCCCATTCCGAACATAGGAGGTCTGTTTCCTCCGTTGTGCGGTACGCCAGGCCTCGTTTCCATCGCTTGTTCCGTCCAAGCCCTCCCGATGAACACGACCACGCATTCTATTCCGACCCAGCCGGTTGGCTCCCACGCGTTCCGTTGCCTCCTGATGAACACGACGCATTCCATTGCCTACCCATGAACACGACGCATTCTGTTGCCTCCCCATGAACACGATGATGACGATGTTTCTCCGTTCGGAAACAGCCATGTACACGAGCCCTGGCCGTACGTATGCACGAGTAGGCGTTCGAGACCCCGCCCGTATGTATACATATGTGGCCATATTTTCTTTCTTGCATCCTGGCCGCTGTACGTACATGTACATGCTACGTGCGCGCCTCTACTACGACACGTACGCGCCTCTACTACGACATGTGCTCACCTCTACATCCACCAGTATATATGTACGTACACGTTCGCGACCAGAATGACAACGCTACGTACGTTTCGACCAGGTGGGTCCCGACTGTCAGGCACTTCCTTGCGTGCGGAGATGTAGCTGGTGGGTCCCAGCAGTCAGGGGGCGAATCGTTTTTTTTTCGGACGCACTTCCTTGCGTGCGAAAGTGTAGCTGGTGGGTCCCAGCAGTCAGGGGGGAAACGTTTTTTGGCGAAATATGGTGGCCCGTCCGGTGGGTCCCCGCTGTCAGGTGGAGGAATAATTATTTTGCGCGTAATAAGGAGGCACTTCCTTGCTGCGGCCATGGACCCAGCTGTCAGCGTCTCCACTCACAGTACTCTTCTGATGGAAGTCGATCATTGACCACATTGACCATGCCGCGCCGAGAGCACCACGGCGGTGGACGACAGTGAGGCCTAGGAAGGGGGCGATACGGAGGCAGGGAAGACTCGGCAGTTGTTTCCCACGCGGAGGGGAGTACGACTATACGAGGGTTTACTGGTTCATCTGCCATCGCCGGAGAATAACAGCAGGTGTGGGTGAGTAGAGGGATGGCTAGGCCAGCGATGGGAGTACGGTGGGGTGGTGTGGCCTGCGCAGCAGCACAGCCGGTCGCGGGGAGGAGGGAGCAGGCTGTCTCATCGGCGCTTGTTTGAGCGGCTGGAGCAGGAAGAGCAGAGATTGAAGAAGCACGACGGTCGTTCGATGGACATCCAATAGTCACTGCTTGTGCGTCAACCTTTTTTTAGGAAAGCCTCAAATCTGTGGAAAACAACATATAGCCCATCTGCCATTATTTCTAATAATTTACAACCCATTTGCTAATTCTTAAGGTTTTTTTTGGTGCCCATATTCTTTTTGTTAGCATTACAACCCATATTGTGGCCACGGTCAAAAAAATATACGAAATTTTGCATATTTCGGTGCGGTCCGAACTGTTTTTAATCCCAAAATTTCGACTCACATTCAAACTGATTTTAAAAATAAATGTATATCAATATAAAATCCAACAAATTCTCCATGCATAAAAAATAATGTAATTAAAAATCTCAAAATGAAAAACAAATATTTGAAACTGATTGCCGGTTTGATGTGTTTTAAAAATGTACAGCCCATTTCTCATTACTGATGGGCCATTTTCTCGGCCAACCGAATGAAAGCTCTCCTCGTCTTGAAAGATTTGCAGCCCAACAGGCCTGACAAAGCGACTTACTTGGCAAATCACAAAAAAATGGGTTGTGGCCGTGGACCCAGCTGTCAGCCTCTCCACGTACAGTACTCTTCTGATGGAAGTCGTTCCTTGACCACGTTGACCACGCCGCACGGAGAGCACCACAGCGGTGGACGACGGCGAGGCCTAGGAAGGGGACGACGCGGCAGTGGAAGCCCGCGGGGAGAGGAGTACGAGGGTTCTATGGTTCGGCTGCGGTGTGAGGCTGCCATCGCCGCAGGTCCTGGCCAGCGGTGGGAATAGTAGGGGCGGTGAAGGCCTCCGCGGCAGCATAGCCGACCACGGGAGGCAGGAGCATGCGGCACGAGCGGCGCTGCTTTGGGCGGCTGGAGCAAGAAGACCAGAGGTTGAAGAAGCACTATGGCCGTTGGATGGATATTGTACGGTCACTGGAGCTAGAATCGTTCATATTGACTAAGTTGACAAAGCCCCTCATCCCCGTCAACTTAGTAGGCCCACAAATCAGCCTCCCACCAAGGTGGGTCCCAGGTAGCCGGGGGAGTATTCATTTTTTGTGCGTAATAAGGAGGCACTTCCGGTGGGTCCGAGTTGACAGCGGGGGGAACGTTTTTTTCGCGAAATACGGTGGCCCGTCAGGTGGGTCTCAGCAGTCAGGGGGCAAACGTTTTTTCGCAAAATACGATGGCCCGTCCAGTGGGTCCCTGCTGTCAGTTGGAGGAATCATTATTTTCCGCGTAATAAGGAGGCACTTACTTGTTGCGGCCGTGGACCTAGAAAGACTCTCCATGTACATTATACTTCCGATGGAAGTCGTTCCTTGACCACGTTGACCTCTCCGTGTTCCGTTGCATGCATGCGTCCATGGGCGTGGTGCGTCCCCACTGTCAGCCTCTCACGTACGGTCATCTTCCGATGACTCTCGGTTGTTAACCATGTTGACCACACCGTGCCGAGCGCACCCAGACTGGAACGACCCGGAGATGGGGAAGACGGGGCAGTGGATTCGCAGATGGAGAGGAGTGGGTAACTTCACTGGTTCGGGTGTGCGGCAGCACAGCCGTGGTGCCGCCCACGGGAGACAGGAGCAAGAACAGAGGTTCAAGAAGGAGCAGGTTGTTGGACTAACATCCAACGGTCCAGCTGCTAGAATCATTTGTAGATTAAGTTGACAAATCCGTGCGTACACGTCCGCTTAGTAGGCCCACAAGTCAGTCACCAAATCTGACGGGTCCCAGCTATCAACGGGATGAATAATTTTTTCACAAAACAAGGAGGCACTTCCTTCCATGCGAAGATACAGACGGTGGGTCCCAGCTGTCAGGTGTAGGAAACATTTTTTCAGCTTAATAAGGAGGAACTTTCCTTGCGTGCGACCATGGACCTCGTGGGTCCCAGCCGTCAGGCTCTCCATGTACAGTCCTCTTCCGATGACTCTCGTTTGTTGACCATGCCGCACCGAACGCAGCGAGGCAGTGGACGACGGCGAGGCCCCAGACGGGACCAACTCGAAGATGGGAAAATGCGGCAGTGGAGTCGCAGATTGAGAGGAGGAGAAGGGTTATAACTGGCTTTGTTGCGGCGTGGGGCTGTAGTCTGTGGAGAATAACAGGAGGTGTTGAGGGGTGGAGGGATAGCCTAGCCGACGGTGGGGTAGCACTTCACAGCGATGCGTGCTAAGCAGAGCCGCTAGCCGCCGGAGGCCGGACCAGGTAGTCCCGGCGATGCTGGAGGAAGAAGACGAGAGATTGAAGGTGCATGCCAGCCGTTGGATATAAATCCAATGGCTGTGGATGACACAATCATTTGTTGACCAAGTTGACAACGCCCTGCGTAGGCTTCGACCTATTGGCCCACATGTCAGCCTGCAAAAATGTGGCATATATTTAACCCATGTTTTCTAGAATGTATAGTCCATTTGCTCGGCTGGGTGAATGTAACGCCCTCGATGCGGCTATATCTCCCACGTGTCGAAGCGCGACTTAGAGGCATAACCGCATTGAAAGCAATGTCGCAAGTGAGGTAATCTTCACACAACCCATGTAATACATAAGGGAAAGAGATACATAGTTGGCTTACAATCGCCACTTCACACAATACATGAATAAAGCATTATAACATCCAAATACAATCAAGGTCCGACTACGGAACCAAAATAAAAGAAGAACCCCAAATGCGACAAGGTCCCCGATCGACCCCAACTGGGCTCCACTACTGATCAACTAGAATGAAACAACACAAAGGACAAGATCTTCATCGAGCTCCTCCTGATCTTGGTTGCATCATCTGCACGGACTCATCGGCACCTGCAAGCTGGTTTTGGAAGTATCTGTGAGCCATGGGGACTCAGCAATCTCGCACCCTCGCGATCAAGACTATTTAAGCTTATGGGTAAGGTAAAGGTATGATGTGGAGCTGCAGCAAGCGACTAGCATATATGGTGGCTAACATGCGCAAAAGAGAGCGAAAAGAGAAGGCAAAGCACGATCGAACAACTATGATCAAGAAGTGATCCTAGAACAACCTACATCAAGCATAACTCCAACACCGTGTTCACTTCCCGGACTCCGCCGGAAAGAGACCATCACGGTTACACACGCGGTTGATGCATTTTAATTAAGGTCAACTTCAGGTTTTCTACAACCGAACGTTAACAAATTCCCATCTGCCCATAACCGCGGGCACGGCTTTCGAAAGTTCAAATCCCTGCAGGGGAGTCCCAACTTAGCCCATGACAATCTCTCACGGTCAACGAAGGATATACCTTCTCCCGAGACATTCCGATCAGACTCGGTATCCCGGTTCTACAAGACACTTCGACAAGTTAAAACAAATCCAGCAACACCGCCCAAATGTGCCGACAAATCCCGATAGGAGCTGCACATATCTCGTTCTCAGGGCACACTCAGATTGTCCAAACTTCCGGTAGGCCAGCCCAGAGTTGTCCCTGGTGGCCACCAGCGGCTGACAGGTTGGACCAACACTCAGAGGAGCACTGGCCCGGGGGTTTAAATAAAGATGACCTTTGAGTCCGCGGAACCCAAGGGAAAAAGAGGCTAGGTGGCAAATGGTAAAACCAATGTTGGGCATTGCTGGAAGAGTTTTATTCAAGGCGAACTGTCAAGGGGTTCCCATTATAGCCCAACCGCGTAAGGAACGCAAAATCCGGGAACATAACACCGATATGATGGAAACTAGGGCGGCAAGAGTGGAAGAAAACACCAGGCATAAGGCCGAGCCTTCCACCCTTTACCAAATATATAGATGCATTAATTAAATAAGATATATTGTGATATCCCAACAAGTAAACATGTTCCAATAAGGAACAACATCTCCATGTTCCAACAAGGAACAAACTTCAATCTTCACCTGCAACTAACAACGCTATAAGAGGGGCTGAGCAAAGCGGTAACATAGCCAAACAACGGTTTGCTAGGACAAGGTGGGTTAGAGGCTTGGTTCAACAATATGGGTGGCATGATAAGCAAGTGGTAGGTATCGCAGCTTAGGCATAGCAAAAGATGAGCAACTAGCAAGCAAAGATAGAAGTGATTTCGAGGGTATGGTCATCTTGCCTGAAATCCCG
This sequence comes from Triticum dicoccoides, assembly GCF_002162155.2. Taxonomy (NCBI): domain Eukaryota; kingdom Viridiplantae; phylum Streptophyta; class Magnoliopsida; order Poales; family Poaceae; genus Triticum; species Triticum dicoccoides. The sequence continues at coordinate 419,083,506 of NC_041390.1, read as the reverse complement.
CAAGGAAGAAGAACGAGTCCATGAAGAAGACAAACGGGCGTAGACGAACGAATCCTCACAAACGCAACGTTATCAGAACCAACCCGAAGAAGCAACACCGGAAAGAAGCACACAACATAGTAAACAAACAACACGTAGACATGGCATGATGCACAAACAATTATGATGCATGTCCGGTTTAATGAAGCATGGCATGGCAAAGTGCATAAACAACACTACAAATTAAGTGGAGCTCAATATGCAACGAGTTGCATATTGACGGAGCACCACATGCCTTATTTAGTTCTCTCTCGTTTATGTACTCAACAAAATTAAATGTTGGTTAGCATGGCAAGGGGTGAAGCACAACAAAACTATACCATCTAAACAATTGAAATGGGGCCGGATATAATAAACAACGAATCCGGTAGATCCCCATATGCCTTAGTAATTTATTGCAAGAACAATTTTAAAACATTTAATTATTGTTATCATGATGCGGATGACATGAACAAGTTTTATGCAATTTTTGTTAAAAGTTGACATGAGCATATTTCGAAGCATTTGTCGCCATGTGGGAACAAAAGGGGGCCATGGCGGCGAAACGGGAATGGTGCCACGGTAACGAATGCGAAAATGATGCCACGGCAACAAGTCGGTACCGGTGGCTCACGGCGATATCGGTGCAAAAGAAGCAACTGTGCGGATGTGTATAAAGATGGTGGGGCGCTCCCGGATACCGGGTGTCCCACGAGTTGACGACGGTGTCAACAAGGGAACAACTAACGTTCACGGACGGATACAACATCCAAACATGCATCTCATACAACACGTCACATGCATACGGTCCACGGCATTATTCCGGCGGATATACCTTTCAAGGGTGCATTTTCGAAGCGAGTCAAGTTTGGTGCAATGAAGGGGGAGTAGACGTTCTCGAGATGGTCTTAGTGGAAGTAGTCGTTCATGTTCGGGAAGCGGTAGAGGTACGGGTCTTCGGCAACGATCATCGTACACGCTCCGAGGTCGTTGGTAGAGGTTCTCACGATCTCGGCGACGGTAGAGGTACACGTTTTCGTAGATGTTCAAGTCAACGTAGCGGTACTTGGTGAATCCCGAAATGGTCTTGGGGCGTCACAACACTCCAACACTACGAAAGGATCTCGTCCAGAGATCTAGAACGGCACCAGAGGGGAAAACGAAAGAGAAAGAGAAGAGGTAAAAGTAAGTTGCTTCTTTGACAAACGAGTGAAACCAAAGAACCTTGCAAGGTTGAGAAAATTGAAAGAAAGAAAGCAACGGCGATGAACGAAGTTGAAAGCACTCCGTTAAGAAAGAGGAATAAGAAAGAACCAATTCGGGTAGCACTCCGGTTGAAAAGACATGAAAGACTTGTTAAGATGAAAGAACTTGAGCAGAGGACACAACACTCCGGTTAAATGGATAAACCAAGAAAACAACACGATCCTGACAAAACAAGAAGATGGGTTGAAGAGAGCAACATCACAATGCCTCCGGAACAAAAGTAAGAATGGAATGGAATGAACGAAGGGAAACACGATCTTGAGAGAGCACGCTTACAACAAATGCTAGAACGGAGTTGTTGGAAAACCAACAACGAAAAGAATAATCTTGATATGGTCTTATGGAATACATCTCAAATTATGAGGTGACAACCTGCCACTCACGGGAAGAAGAATTGGATTGATATGAACAAGGAGACGAGAAAGTATTTCACCGGGAGGATAAAAGAAGAACTTGGGTCATTTATAAACACCATAATTAGCAACCATCCTTAGGGAAAGCTTTAGGTGAAACATGACACAAGATAACTCCAATGAAGAGATTGATGGGTTTAAATATCTCATTCCTGACAACTTTTGAATCATGAAACATGAAGGGAAATTGTCAACCATGACATAACACCACCTCAAAAGATAAGGCAAAAAGAATTGCACTCCGGATTGCAAAAAATGAAGAAAACTTGATCTCCTCTGAAAAGAATCTCAATGAACACTTCGAGAAGGAATTAAATCCTTGATGAACCATCATCTAGAGCCTCCATGAAGAACTCCGGTAACAAAAGGATGATCAAACGGAAGGAAAGAGAAGTTGAAAACACAAGGTGAAGCCTTGCGATGATTTAGATGAATCTTCACGATGATATAATGCAGAAAAGCTTGGAATTTCGGAAAAGAAAGATGAAACAAATGAAACCGAGAATTTGATGAGCCTCCGGAATAGGAAATTAAACATTTGGGTGAATCAAGAATAAGAATTATGTTATGCTCATCCTTCATCAATTAAATTGATGACAAGCAACGGATTTGGCATACTAATTATTCTCGTTGAAAGGATTAACATAGATATAGCGCAAACTTGGGAAGGTCTTCAATGCACCACCGGTAGGATTGAAATAACAAATAAATTGATATGATAAACAAAAGAAGAGAATCTTGAATGAACCACCGTAAGAATTGGAAAAGAACGAATAAAAGATAACGAATCACCCCAAAGAATTATGAAATGAACGAAGATACTTGAGACAATCTAGATACATGAGAACGAAGAGATCGTGAATTGATTGGAGAAAACTTGAACAAAGCACCGGTAAGATTTTTGAAGAACGAGAGCTGAAGCTGAAATGGATAAGTCTTTTGAAATGATGGGCTTCAGAGAAACAAACTGAAATACTCTTGAAATGCCTCCGGGTGGGTGAAAAGAATTCTCACGATCAAAACAATTATGAGAGGATGGCATCACTCTAGAACCATGAATCTTTGAGAGAATAGATAAGATATGGAGGAAAAACTCTTCTTCGGTCTTCAAAATCCGAGAATGACGAGGAGAAACACCACCAAGAATTGTTGAGATACTCCGGAAGAATCAAAAGTGAAGAGATTGAGCCAACGATGAAAAGAATGTGGACGATCTTGGAGAAAAACATAAGACTTATGATAATTCATTCTTACGTCAAACTTGGAAAAGAATTTGAGAATAACTCCGGTAGAATTAGAAGAGTCAGGTAAGATCCTGGAAAAAGACCTGTGGGTTAGGGCCCACTGAAAAGATACATCATAGAACGATTGCTAGAAACTGAGATTGCACCGGTTGAATTAAATGGTTTGAATAAGATAACATTCTCGAAAGATCTTGAATGAATGAGAATGAACACTAGCATCTTCTGAGATATCTTCAGTACTCCGGAAAAAATGAATAGCGAGAAATGAATGGTTATGAGGTGCACCGGCATGAGAAAAGCATTTGAAATACAGAAAAGAATATGATTAACACTGAAAACTTGAATTTGATCCACCGGAAAAGGAAGGAATGGAGAATGATGAACTTGAAGCTCCGTTAGGATCTTCATGAGAATCACCGGATAAGAATATTGACGGAAAATGATGGACAGACTTCACAAGAATAAAATGATACTTGATAAATACATCGGATTCCTTGAAGAAAAAGGGTGGGAGGGCGGGAAAAACAAAGGCAACTTGAGGACGGATGAAGACAACACCGTTGGGAAGAACTGATAATTGATCTTACTAATTTTGAAAATGAACGGATCCGCTTGAAGAGAAACACACCGGTTGAAAATGTTTGACATGACAATCTCGATTATCAAGAAGGATTGGTATTCACATCGGAGTATGAGAACACCATTTAGGAAAGGTATGGAATCAACACTTGACATTGAAGCAACTCGAATACCACAACTCGAAACAAACAAAGGATTGGCTTGCAGAATAAGCCGGAACAAACATATGATAGAGATTTCGTCTGAAGTTTTCGTGGTGGGGCCTACACGGGCTCGATCGTACAGCACCATCATGTACAAGGCAGTGCACATGACATATGAAGCGTCCCCGAGTCGGCATAGCCAAGGACTCTTTAAGACACAACGAGACCACTGTAAAACCAACCGTGGATAGGCGGACCACTAGACGTCGAACACCAATTTCATATCATACATCTGTCGAAAAGATATCCTAAGAGCTACTTGAATTCCCACTTATAAACTCCCGAAATTTTCCGGTTATGCAATTAGGTGTTGGGGATACAGGGGAAGCATAATATCTCACCCAAAACTAGCAAATCCTACATCCAGCTGTATCCATCCTTCAACACATAACCAAGAAACCTTCGGAAATCATCTACCTCAACCTTTGAAAAGCATCCGTTATATGAGTTATGGCAATACTCCCGAACTCCCGCCCCAGTACTGGGTGGCATCGAGGTTATCTCACCAACAACTGCATAAAAGAGATTTTCGATGTCAGCGAAACTAAACTCAGGTATTCCAGAACTGCAACGATAAAATTGTGATGACAACACCTCAGAGCTCAACTCCCCGGGACACTGCCACAACCCCTAAATGACATGAGGCACCAAGAACAATGTTCTCATCACAAATCCATCAGAACGATTCCAAGATACCCGCGTGATCCTAAAAAATTTTTGTGAAAATTTGAGAAGAGAAGAGTCAAAACTCTACATCAGGATGCCTTACCAGAGCGATGAAGGGACTGGGAAGTAAAAAGAATTCCTAAACTCTCCGATATAAAATTCAAATTCCTAAATGACTCAAAACATTTTTCTAGACTCAATTCGTCCGCTAATTTGATCAAGCAATGGGGCTCCTAAGGTCGGGGAAGGCTCTGATTACCAACTTGTAACGCCCTCGATGCGGCTATACCTCCCACGTGTCGAAGCACGACTTAGAGGCATAACCGCATTGAAAGCAATGTCGCAAGTGAGGTAATCTTCACACAACCCATGTAAAACATAAGGGAAAGAGATACATAGTTGGCTTACAATCGCCACTTCACACAATACATGAATAAAGCATTACAACATCCAAATACAATCAAGGTCCGACTACGGAACCAAAATAAAAGAAGAACCCCAAATGCGACAAGGTCCCCGATCGACCCCAACTGGGCTCCACTACTGATCAACTAGAACGAAAGAACACAAAGGACAAGACCTTCATCGAGCTCCTCCTGAGCTTGGTTGCGTCATCTGCACGGACTCATCGGCACCTGCAAGCTGGTTTTGGAAGTATCTGTGAGCCACGGGGACTCAGCAATCTCGCACCCTCGCGATCAAGACTATTTAAGCTTATGGGTAAGGTATAGGTATGATATGGAGCTGCAGCAAGCGACTAGCATATATGGTGGCTAACATGCGCAAAAGAGAGCGAGAAGAGAAGGCAAAGCACGATCGAACAACTATGATCAAGAAGTGATCCTAAAACAACCTACGTCAAGCATAACTCCAACACCGTGTTCACTTCCCGGACTCCGCCGGAAAGAGACCATCACGGTTACACACGCAGTTGATGCATTTTAATTAAGGTCAACTTCAGGTTTTCTACAACCGGACGTTAACAAATTCCCATCTACCCATAACCGTGGGCACGGCTTTCGAAAGTTCAAATCCCTGCAGGGGAGTCCTAACTTAGCCCATGACAAGCTCTCACGGTCAACGAAGGATATACCTTCTCCCGAGACATTCTGATCAGACTCGGTATCCCGGTTCTAGAAGACACTTCGACAAGTTAAAAAAAATCCAGCAACACCGCCCGAATGTGCCGACAAATCCCGATAGGAGCTGCACATATCTCGTTCTCAGGGCACACTCAGATTGTCCAAACTTCCGGTAGGCCAGCCCAGAGTTGCCCCTGGTGGCCACCGGCGGCTGACAGGTTGGACCAACACTCAGAGGAGCACTGGCTCGGGGGTTTAAATAAAGATGACCCTTGAGTCCACGGAACCCAAGGGAAAAAGAGGCTAGGTGGCAAATGGTAAACCAATGTTGGGCATTGCTGGAAGAGTTTTATTCAAGGCGAACTGTCAAGGGGTTCCCATTATAGCCCAACCGCGTAAGGAACGCAAAATCCGGGAACATAACACCGATATGACGGAAACTAGGGTGGCAAGAGTGGAACAAAACACCAGGCATAAGGCCGAGCCTTCCACCCTTTACCAAATATATAGATGCATTAATTAAATAAGATATATTGTGATATCTCAACAAGTAAACATGTTCCAATAAGGAACAACATCTCCATGTTCAAACAAGGAACAAACTTCAATCTTCACCTGCAACTAACAACGCTATAAGAGGGGCTGAGCAAAGCGGTAACATAGCCAAACAACGGTTTGCTAGGACAAGGTGGGTTAGAGGCTTGGTTCAATAATATGGGTGGCATGATAAGCAAGTGGTAGGTATCGCAGCTTAGGCATAGCAAAAGAGCGAGCAACTAGCAAGCAAAGATAGAAGTGATTTCGAGGGTATGGTCATCTTGCCTGAAGTCCCGCAAGGAAGAAGAACGAGTCCATGAAGAAGACAAACGGGCGTAGATGAACGAATCCTCACAAACGCAATGTTATCGGAACCAACCCGAAGAAGCAACACCGGAAAGAAGCACACAATATAGTAAACAAACAACACGTAGACATGGCATGATGCACAAACAATTATGATGCATGTCCGGTTTAATGAAGCATGGCATGGCAAAGTGCACAAACAACACTACAAATTAAGTGGAGCTCAATATGCAACGAGTTGCATATTGACGGAGCACCACATGCCTTATTTAGTTCTCTCTCGTTTATGTACTCAACAAAATTAAATGTTGGTTAGCATGGAAAGGGGTGAAGCACAACAAAACTATACCATCTAAACAATTGAAATGGGGCCGGATATAATAAACAACGAATCCGGTAGATCCCCATATGCCTTAGTAATTTATTGCAACAACAATTTTAAAACATTTAATTATTGTTATCATGATGCGGATGACATGAACAAGTTTTATGCAATTTTTGTTAAAAGTTGACATGAGCATATTTTGAAGCATTTGTCACCATGTCGGAACAAAAGGGGGCCATGGCGGCGAAACGGGAATGGTGCCACGGTAACGAATCCGAAAATGATGCCACGGCAACAAGTCGGTACCGGTGGCTCACGGCGATATCGGTGCAAAAGAAGCAAGTGTGCGGATGTGTATAAAGATGGTGGGGCTCTCCCGGATACCGAGTTGACGATGGTGTCAATAAGGGAACAACTAACGTTCACGGACGGATACAACATCCAAACATGCATCTCATACAAGACGTCACATGCATACGGTCCACGGCATAGTTCCGGCGGATATACCTTTCAAGGGTGCATTTTCGAAGTGAGTCAAGTTCGGTGCAATGAAGGGGGAGTAGACGTTCTCGGGACGATCGTAGGGGAAGTAGTCGTTCATGTTCGGGAAGCGGTAGAGGTACGGGTCTTCGGCAACAATCATCGTACACGCTCCGAGGTCGTCAGTAGAGGTTCTCGCGATCTCGGCGACGGTAGAGGTACACGTTTTCGTAGATGTTCGAGTCAACGGTAGCGGTACTTGGTGAATCCCGAAACGGTCATGGTATCTTCGGGCGTAGGGGTACTTGGCGGTTCCATGTAGTCGAACTTGAGGGGCATCGACATCGTGGTACTTGGCATACTCTCGGCCTTGGCAAAGATGAAACGGAATGCAATGGTAGGTACTTGTATCCATGGGTGCTTGGTTATTTGTTGCACGGTGTCCTTCGATTGATTTGGAGGAAGCCACGACGTGTGCAGGAGGCAAACGGCTCAAAACGTCCATGGCCGAACGTGCTCACAGCGAGGAAAAACGAAGGGCCAACAGGCAGCATGATGAATGGGGCGAGGCAGAGGTCCGGCAGGAATTGCGAGCTCCGGGTCCAGCGCTGGGACGGCGAGGCACCAGGTCCGGTCGGGGAGGCGGCAACTTCTTCGAGCAGGGGAGCGCGGAGTTCCCTGACAAGGCACAATGGAGGAGAGATGAGGACCAACGGGGAAAAAGGAGAGAAGAGAGAGGGCATGAGGCAAGGAAAAACGAGAGGAAGGAGAAAGCTAGGGAGAGGCACGACGACCTGCTGCTGGCCAGCGCATGGTCGCGGGAACGAAGGCAGGGCTGCGCTATGGCGTCCATGGTGGCTACTGGGTCCTGAAGAAAAAAACAGAGAGTAATTGAAAGAAGAAATCAGGGAACAGAAGCTGCGAGAGAGAGAGAGCAGGGAAGGAGAAGGGCGCGAGGGGTCCGTGGTGTTGCTGTTACTCCGGCAGGGTCACTTGCCAGTGCGAGGCGAGGGCATCGAGGAACCGAGTTGATCCGGCCAGGGTTAGAGACAGAGGAGCAGCGGGGCGAAGGAGAGCCGCTGGTGGAGGTCTGGCGCTGCAGAGGGAGGTGGTGGCGGCGGCGCTAGGTGGAAGGAGGGGAAGGGGAGATCGAGCGAGGAGGAAGATGGGGATCGAGCCGGAGGGACATGGCGGCACTGGAGGAAAGGGGTCGAGTGAAGGAGAGGGGTATTGGTCGGGCCTAGGGTTAAACAGCGAAGGCTGGCTGGGCCTTGGCCTTGGGCCGGCGCGGGAATGGATGGCCTCGGGTGGGCCAGCGTGAGAGGTTGGGAGGCCCAGGAGGCCGGCAGCGCAAACTCTCTCTCCCTCCCTTATAAACTTCTATTTGTAGCATAAACAGAATAGAGAGAAAAGTACCGACGGTTAGATGTTGAAGTAGGGATGGAGGAACATATTTCTGGAAAACAAAACATATATGCCCGATTTAATCAAATTAGTTTGGGAATTTTTACAGACTATAAATTTAAACATGTTCGAATTTAATTCAAACTTGCATGAATTTATAACCTAACCAAACTGAAGCAAAATGGGCTTAAATTTTTATAGGGTGACCCTACAAAATAAATATGATTTATGGGCAAAAGATGAACATTTATTTGAGCAATTCTATTTGCAACTCAAATAAATAGAGAAAAGGGAAAGAAGGAAGTGGCATAGGGATTTGAAACTTGGGTGAAGCCAAGTTGGAAGTGAGCATGGGGGCGATGGAAGGATCAAGAGAAGAAAAGAAGTTGCAATGCACATGAGCAACTAAATTAAACAAACACAACAATGGTATGGAGAAGATGCATGATGCAAAATAAAATAAAACAAACATCACAAGCGAGCAAGGACGCATGAACATGATGGATGCAAATGCACATGATGCAAAGATGAATGCAATCAAACCAACAACTCACACAACGAAACTCGGAAAACATGGAAGGCGTCTGAAGCTCTAGTCTTGGGGCGTCACAGTGAACAAATAATTCCGCGTCAATCAGGCCCATTTATATTTTCTAAGAAATCCCAGCCCATTTGTACTTCCTTGAAATACACGTATTAGGTGGGCTCGTTATATATATAATGTTATGTTAGAAGGAGCAATTAATATCAAAGAATAAACCGGAGAGGCACATTATATATATATATATATAATTAAGAAATTAGCGAGTTATTTCTCAAAATAAAAATGAGCACGTTATTATTAAATTGGTCCTTAGAATCTTCGCTAGCTTTTGTACGCAATCACCAGGATTTTCCTTGCCTATGAGTCAAAAACAACCAGGATTTTCCTTGCCAACTTCCGTTAAACATTTACTTTTATAAGTTAATAACATGTGGGATGTTTTAATAATGTATATATAAGTCTCTATAAAATATACGATAATAGTAATAATACAAATCTTTCCCTAATAATAAAGCACAGATTGACTCTTTGGGTTCACCGTCACAATACGCTTCTTTCCGTGAATTTACGCTTTCAGTTTTTTTTCCGTTAGTTTTGATCGACAGTCCGTCCAATTGCTGTGAGGCGGTACTAAAAACTTTGTCCATCCAATTGGTCCACGTCCACATTCTCTTATTGGGCTTGCACGCATGTTTCGGCCTGCATGCACGCTTCTGTATCTGTAGCTTACCTGATTTTCACACATGTACTCGGAGTAATCCCACCTCGATTGCTTACATGAAAGTCTACCAGTTTATATACCTAGGAAAATTGCATATCAACAACGAGACTCTTGAATCAACAAACACAGAATGAGAACGAAGGGAAATTGTACAATAAAACGGTAGTCCGGTGGAGGCGCAGCGCGCAGATGCCTGCGACGCAGCCTGTTGCACACGTTGGCCACCTCTACACCTTGCACGACATGGACACGAACGCGGCGGCAGGGTGGCTTGAGGCTCGTGGTGGACCGGATCCGGTGAGGGGAAGGTCGGAACCGTTGGCTTGGAGAGGGAGGTGTGGAGGAGCATGCGAGACAGAGGGCGGAGGAGGATGGAGGCGGAATGCCAAGGTCGGGCTGTGGACTCGGAGTGGAGGAGCCACGGAGAGGCCCGGGAGCCACCACGGCAGCCACGAGAGCGAGATGGGCCTGGCCATGCTCGGCGGTCGTCAGCCGACTTCGTGTTTCTCTGCTGATGATCCCTGACCACCTGCTGCCCGGGGTCGGCTACTATTATCTTAGTTTGCTTGGTAGATTCATTCTTGCTTAAGATTAGACCTAGCCATGTAGATGCAGATGGACATTGGAGGTACAGTGTTGGCACTGACGACTTGGATAAAAATATTTTTGTATGCACTCCGAGTGGGTCAGTCTATATACACTTAAATTTTCACATTCAATTTCCTTCAGTTAGACGACAGCAAGGAGATAATGCACTCCTTTTTCTGAAAAAAAATCATGAGGGACATCTTTTGGAAGAATGATGAGCCATGTTGGCCATAGTTGGAGTGAAAGAATTACAACTTTTTTGTGCCAAATAATCAAATATAGCACTGGTTCAGAAAAAACTGAAACCATGAGAAATGTTGTTGGATGTCAGTGCGCATCATATATCCTCTTGGCCATGCCGGTCATAACAGCAACAACTTTCTTCAGGCTGGTGATGCTCATATTGTCAATCATTCTCACTGTGGTGCCTGAGACAAAAACTCCTAAGGCAGTTTGGTAATTTATGATGTTATTACACTGGAGCACATGTAATGACAGACCTAGTAAAGAAGAATAGAACGTAAGTGTGTGCCATATTTTTTCCCCGTTGCAACGCACGGGCCCTTTTGCTAGTATATATAATGTGGTTAGAAGGGAAAACATAAATTGGACACGGCATTACTTTTATAAGAGACATGTGTTTTATACCCCACAGTAGGCATACTAACAAGTTCACACACAAATACAACAGAAAAGGTAAACATTCATATCAAACTCAGGTTCACAGGACATGTTCATATTCATAGCCAACATTCACTATCAACAACTCAAAAGATTCATATATACACAAGCTCAGCATATCTATGCATCCAAATGATTGATAGATCACACGACAATATTCATACATAATTCACAAAAAGATTCAGATATACACATGTTCAGTATGTTTATGCATCCAAATGATTGAGATCACAGCCAATATGATCCATGGACAAACTTTAATTACTTAGGGTACAGACTGGTAAATGGTGTTCAATTGGAGGTACTTCTTGCTAAAATTAGTTCTTGTACGAGTAAACTTTCGAGTACATAAGAGGCAGCACAGACAATCTGAACTTTGCTTGTAGGTTTATCCTCAAATAGTGGCCTCGTGCCGAGGGAGGTTTGAGCAACTTGGCCACTACTTTCATCCAACTAATTTACTAGTTCATCTTGGTCATGTATCTCGCCAAAATTCTACATTGCAGACGAGAAAGGAGGCGGTTGAGAAAATGAACCACCCAATTTTTTTGTGCAGTTCAACTGAAATGGAGCATCCTTGGCGTGCAGACTGATTAAGTGCCAGATGAATATATGTGTCAACCAACTTGTCTGGAATCTTTACTCCATGACATATAGTTTGCTACATATGTGCCGATAACAAAAAGGCACAAGTTGGGACCAAAGACTGGACTGCGTTTTTCTGGGCTATGCACCAAGCAATATTTTTGGCCTTCACTCTCCTAATACTTGGAGTTTGACAATTGGTTGACGACGGTTGATACTCGAATGAATATAGGCACTTCTTGTCAACATCGATGCTTGTCTGGGTGAACTTTGGAGTACATAGCAGTAGCAGAAGTACCTGTCCATCTGATCATTTTGTGCAGTTCTACTGAAATGACCCGATGTAATGATTTGCCTGCGAGTTCAGGCTCCAAATTAGTCCTTTATGAAATCGGCAAACAGTAGCACAATACCAAATTACCAATACATATGACAAGCACAATAATCAGGATAAAGACCAGTACCAACCTGTGTGAGGATCGTCTCACATGTAAGGTAGTCGTTACCGGGGGCCTTGAATGGCCTCGACTGGGGCCTCAGGCTTCAGCAAGATCGCCTTGGCACTGTTTATTCTTCTTCTTCTTCCTCTTCATGCTCTGTTTCTTTTTCTCCTCACCAGTTGGTGAAACCAAGTACATGATTGGCCTTCTAATTCAGAATTGGTTTTGTCAGTGAGGGAGTACAAGTGTACTAGTAAAAAACAACATTATTTTCTCATGGCAGTCCGAAAATAGAGATGAACACATGCATTAAATATCATTCTTACCTAAAGGAAGGTTATGGCGCAAATATGGATGATGAGGATTGGAACACAGATCTCCCTTTGTGCAGTTCCACCAAAATGAACCAACTGTTCCATTCTGACATTCCAGTTAAACAGCACAAAAGTCACTTCTTTTAAGAAGAGTTTTGTGCAATGCACCAAAAGGTCAGAACAGCAACCAGGTGAATTGGATATCCCTGTTTGCACAAAAAGGCACAGACGAAACAGCCAGAGTCTCAAACAATTACAGGCAAAAACATTTGGCTAAACTTGTCATGGCTTATAACAGTGGCATGGCTTCATTTTTACCAGGGACATTAGATTAAGAACAATGGGTGCACCAGCACTCCAGCACCATGTACGTAAACAGGGGCATAAAGTGGTGATTCATAGTTTGTTGCCCCGAGAAACAAACATCCAAGAAACATATCTGGGTTGGTCCCATTTTTGTTCACTCTAGCCACCTACTACTATGTGTGGATAGCAAATCTAGTCCTGGTCATACCACTATGTACAGCGTTACCCCTATATTTCCCTTCTCGACCAAGAGACCGATTGGATGACCAGTCTATACTACTTTCACCCCCTTTCCTTCCTGTTTGTACCAAGTCTGATGTACATACTAAATTCCCCCACCCCCACTTTATTTCTTGTTTGAACCAAGTACTGCAAGATTCGACTCCATGAAGTAGCTTTACCTCTAACAATAGAAAGAAAAAAAATATGTGATGTTGGACCATCCGATCGAGAGGGGCTGAGAGGTAGAAAATGATGCACATGCAGCGACGTAGCGAGCTGGGGAAGTAGAGCTAAGGCGGTTTTGAACGAACATATACCTGAAGGTCGTCGGGATGTGGATAGGTGGGCGGCGGGAGGCCGGATCTGCCCACAGGAAATGACAAAGGGATCGGAGGACCTCCCGTGCTGGTGCTCGGCCAGAGATAACGGTGTGGCCGACAGTGGGTCTCCTCCCTCGCTGTCGACGACGGCCTAAACGCTGCCCCTCCTCCCCTTCACCGGCGGAGGGGGATACGTCCGGATCTGTAACCAGCGGTGAGGATAGAAAGCCAGTGTTTTTTGAAGGGAGAAAGATAGTGTTACTACCCCTATATTGTTTAGATCTGGAGAGGATGAGAGTGTGTGAATAGAGCAACCCTAGCAAGCAAGCGCGGAGGCTCCGGCCTATATATACGTAGTGGGGTAGTTTTCCTTTTTCACTCCATCAAAACAATCGTTTAAAATTGTGTAGTACTACATGGCAGGTCATGGGTTTTTTTAGTTGTTGATTGTTTTTTGAGATAGCTACCCGCTTGTTCCAAGTGGTGTTACGGTGTGCCAGGTCGCACTTTGTATCGTTCAAGTCTGGTACTACAAGTCCCTCCATTAAATGAACAACCACCCCCTCGTAAAAATTGTGAACAAGCCCACGGCTAAAATTAGCGGAAACGTGGGTTGCCCCAACATGCATAATTATTTATATTTTCTACTCCCTCCGTTCCTAAATATAAGTCTTTTTTATTAGCCACGCCTAAGACAAGAATTTTTTTATTAGCAGTGAACCCCACATGTCATAGACACAAAAATTGTGGCAAGATTCCCTTAGGCAAGCCAAAGTGTGTCTAACAATTTGAGCAACTCAGGTTAGGCAAGTGTGGCAAGTGTGGGAAAAATAATGTGGCAACATAAGACAAACATAGTCACAATCCAAACAGCCCCGTAATTTTTTGTGACATGCATGAAAATTTGGTTAGTTAAATTTATAGTCAAAATTTGGCAAGGTGCATCAAATCAACACATGCAAGTATCAAAAGGAAAGTCACGGCATGCATGAATGCGTTGTACTCCCTCCGTTTCCAAATATAAGTCTTTTTAGAGATTGCAACAAGTGACTACATACGAAGCAGAATATGTCTACTCCTACATACGAAGTAGCCCATTTGAAATGTGTAAAAAGACTTATATCGAGTGCAGTTCTTTGATGTGTCGCGTCAACTCGTACAAGACCAAGAAATTTGATTACTACAACGCCCTCTCCCTCGCGGACTGAGCTCTGGTGCCTTAACTGCACCTGCCTTTGGCTGCATGACAGGAGGGCCAACCACCTGTTGGGCCCACCTGTCATAGACGCAAAGGCAGGAGCAGTAAGTAGAAGCTTTCGCTACACACTATCCCTCCCGCACGAGGTGGACGAACATGCAGCAGTGGATTCGATACTGTAGAAGTAGGAGTAACATCATTGTTTGTCTTCTCGAAGAGGCGAAGAGCCAAGCGCAACTCGAACGTGGCAGTTGCGAACGCTCGCGTGGTGCGGTTCCTTGGAGTACTAGCCAGGCTCTTGCATGAGACAAAATTGCTATTATTTAGCAATTAAACTCCATTATCCATTGGTTGATACTCATTCTGCATAGGTCCACGCGCTTAGCACCATTTCCTCCTGGGGTCACCAATGTTTATTTGCTAATTAATAGAATTGCATGCAATGAACTAGCCATTGCAAGTCATCAAAAGCATGCACACCTCTCATCTCTTATTGGTTGATATGTCAAGAAACAAGAAACAAGGTAGAAGTTAATGCATCGCGCCTAAGTGTTTTGGGACTATTTGGTTTTCATAAGATGACTTACACACCTAGACGGAGGGAGTAGTATAGCCATGTAAACCGGAAAGGAGTATTTTCCTTTCTAGAGATTTCAACAAGTGACTAGACTACACCGTGTGCGGTACTCCCACCCTTCCGGTTTATAGAGCTCAAATCTCAAATCTCATGAACCAAGGCATTTTGTGTTTGGAGGAATGTATCTCGCACTTTACAAAACTACCCTAATTAAACGCATGCATTAATTACGTAGTTCTTTCGTTTTCCTCTCCGCCTTGGTCGTGGTGCACAATATTGAGCACTCCTATATGACTAGCCGCTCTATCTACATGCGGGACATTTCAAAGCATCCGGGCCCGCGTGCCATCCACCAAATCAGAGCGAGGTGCTACAGTCGAGACTCACCTGTAACCCCAGTGTGGCTGTCATGACCCGTCATATCACAAAACCCACACCTTTACCAGCAGTAGTAAGGTGGCCTCCAAGTTGGACTGGACGAAGCAACCATCATTTCACTGGAATGCTCGTTCAAGCCCTTTCTTCCCTTTCTTGAAGAAAACCTCACTCCAGGCTACTCACTTCTGCCATTTTTCTTCTATACCGGCGAAGGAAAGGTGGGCGAATCAGTTATGCTGCTATATTTTCATTCCAAGAATCTTCTTTCTGCGAAGCACCGCCCGATTCTCACATCCTATTCTTTTCCCATTTTCATTGTGATTGTGGTTTCCTTTCGATTGCTATTTGTTTGTCAGTTCATTGATGGATCCTGGAGCACTAGGCAAAGAGTTGTTGGCGGACAACCCACTAGAGACAGTGATCTCCAGGAAGCGAGCACCGACCAACGAATTGAACATTGAAAGGATTGATATGGTTGACTAGAGGGGGGTGAATAGGCAACTAACAATTTTTAACTTTTCTTTACCAAATCAAACGTTGCTTCAAAGTAGGTTGTCTAGATGTGCAACTAGGTGAGCAACCTATATGATGCAATAACAACAAGCAAACAAGCAAGCAAGAGAAGTAACACTAAAGAGCTTGCACAAGTAAAGGTAAGAGATAACCAAGAGTGGATCCGGTGAAGACGAGGATGTGTTACCGAAGTTCCTTCCTTTTGAAGGGAAGTACATCTCCGTTAGAGCGGTGTGGAGGCACAATACTCCCCAAGAAGCCACTAGGGCCACCGTATTCTCCTCACGCCCTCACACAATGCGAGATGTCGTGATTCCACTATTGGTGCCCTTGAAGGCGGCAACCGGACCTTTACAAACAAGGTTGGGGCAATCTCCACAACTTAATCGGAGGCTCCCAACAATACCACGAAGCTTCACCACAATGGACTATGGCTCCGTGGTGACCTCAACCGTCTAGGGTGCTCAAACACCCAAGAGTAACAAGATCCGCTAGGGATGAGTGGGGGAATAGAAAATCCCTTGGTGGAAGTGTAGATCGGGGCCTTCTCAACCACTCCCGAGCAAATCAACAAGTTTGATTGGCTAGAGAGATAGATCGGGCGAAAATGGAGCTTGGAGCATTAATGGAGCTTGAGGGGGAAGAGCTAAGTCAACGGGGAAGAAGGGGACCCCCTTTTATAGTGGGGGCAACAATCCAACCGTTGCCCCACCAACCAGCCCCGCACAGGGCGGTAGTACCGCTAAGGGGGGGCGGTACTACTGCTGAGCCAGCGGTACTACCGCTCCAGCTAGCGGTACTGCCACGCAGAGCAGAGCAGCAGGGATCTGGACCCAGTGCGGTACTACCGCGGTGGTAAGGGCGGTACTACCGCTCCGAAACGGTACTACCGCCTCTACTGCCGCAACTAGTGCCGCAAAACCCGACACGAGAAAAAGAGCCCTCGAGTCGAGGCGGTAGGAGCCAGACAGCCCAGCGGTAGTATAGCTGCGGGGTCACCGGCGGTACTACCGCTGCGGAGCGGTACTGCCGCTTGTGACCCTTCGGTGGTACTACCGCTGGGTAGTGTGGTACTACCGCTGGGACACAGACAAGAGAGAGAGGATCTCTCCGTCGAGGCTGAGGACGAGGCGGTGGTGCCAGGCAGGCCAGCGGTAGTACTGCTATGGAGTCACCGACGGTACTACCGCTGCAGAGCGGTACTGCCGCTTTTGACTCCTCAACGGTACTACCGCTGGGTTGCGCGGTACTACCGCTGGAACCCAGACAGGATACAAAAAGAGAAGAGATCTCTCTAACGAAGTGGAAGAGCTCTGAGGGTGAGAAGCTGATGTGTACGTGTTGATTCCACCCAAGCAATACCCCAGCAGACCCCCTCTTGATAGTACGGTGCCCTCTACGCAACTAGTCCACCGAAAGAGAAAAGAAAGAGCTACACCGTCTTGAATGACACTCCGAAGGGAAGAAAACGTCTCGTGCCAAGGATGAATCTGTGAACTACTCAAAGCACATGATTAGTCTGCAAACATGTTGTCATCAATCACCAAAACTACATCGAGAGAGATATGCCTCAACAATCTCCCCCTTTTTGGTGGATTGATGATAACTAGGGATTTGCACAAGGAAAATATATAAAAGTAAGAAAACTAAGAACTATAAAATATAGACGGGCTCCCCCTGAATGTGTGCACCTAGTTAGTGGAGCCTTTGGAAAGCAAGACACACACATTCGGATCAACACTCCCCCTATATTTTCTAATCCAACAATTCTAAGCACATGATATAAGAGAGAAGAGTATAAAACAGGACAATCATGCAACTCATAATATACTCCAGTACTGAATAGGCATAAGTAATAAGGTAGCGATAGGGAGCATATGTCTCACACCATATGTCTAGAACTTAGGTCTCACAGGCACCAAACCAAACCAAACAAAGACAACGAGAGAACACACAAGAAAACACAAGACGACACAAAGACACACTCGCAGCACGTCAACAACACAAATCCCTAAACTCTCTCCCCCTTGGCATCGAGACACCAAAAGGGCAAAGAGCGACACTACGACTCCAGGTGATGGCAAGCTGAACATCACATCTCAGCGTGATCGTCTGCATCTCCGTCGTTGGTCGGAAACTGCTCGACGTCGGAGTCGGTCCAAGGGCAATGCTGGTGAATCCATTCCTCCTCTTCAGTGATCTGTCCCTCAGAACCACTGGCAACTATCGCTCCCAGGTGACGCATGAGCTCCTTGTGGCGCACCCTGGCATGCTTCTCCGCCACATGAGTCATGTACTGACCATGAGACTCCATGCAGAAAAGCTTCTTCATCTTGTGTTTAAGCTTCTTTGCCCATGAAGGTTATGCACTAGAGGGCCCAAAGTCCTCCTCGTGATCATCAGTGGCAGCCCCACCCTCGGTCTCCATGGCAACAGTAGCAGCAGCAGCAGACGGACCCCCGGGTTTAGGCGCTGGGTTGCCCTAATTGTCCTTCTTCCTCAGACGCTTGATCTCATGAGAAACCAAGTCTCCAGTTTCCAGCATCACTCTGGGATAGACCTGTGCCCAGGCCCTCTCAATGAGCCTCATGATGAATCGACCATATATCGGGAACTTGCGCTCAGAAATGGCAGAGAGAATTTCAGACCACATAACATGAGAAATATCCAGGCTCTCTCCAGTGTTTGCTTCCTTCTCATGCTGACGGAAAAGAAGCATGTCCACGAGATATGAGTGGACCATATCCAGATTCCCGATGCGAGGGAAGAGAGTCTCACGGAAGACACGATGAAGAATGTCCAAATACGTAGACAGCTCATAGGTTTCCTTCTTAGTCACTGGGTGAACCTTCACAGTGCAGTAGGGCCAAAGGGCTTGCTTGTGAGTGGATGTAGTATTGCGGTGAGGGCGGAAACCTACTGAAGTCTCAAGCCCGTGATCTTCCGCATCAAGTAACTCCATGAAGGCCTTCCACTTGACGGAAAGCAACTTGCCATTGGTCATCCAAGTCAGAGTCCTGCCAGCATCTGTTCCAAGATGAACGGTAGCAAAGAATTGATCCACCAAATCTGCATCGAAATCCTTGTTGAACTGCATGATCCTGAGAATGTTCAGCTGAGTGCACATCTGAAGGGCTTCGCCAAAGTACTCAGGGTTCTTCTCCATGGCATCAGTGTCGATGGAGCGAACATCAACATAGAGATTCTTCTTGGCCTTGATCACATCAAAATAGATGGCAAACTGAAAGCGGTTCCAGAACGGGCGGTTGACCAAAGTGGGATCTTGGTCCACCTCATAGGGATTGCGGCAACGCTTTTCCCAAAACTCCTTGGCAGTCATCTCAGTCACAGTCTTTCCCTTTGGCTTGTTGGCGGATCTCTTCGACAGCTGAGGTGGTGGAGGAGCACTTGCGGATGCACCTGCTGGTGGCGGTTGAGTGCTAGAGGAACCACCTGCTGGCTCAGAGGTGCGGTAGCGCTTTGACGTTGCACGCCCGGGGTTGACACGGCGAGCTTGATGCTCAGGATGTTCATCACCTGGAACCAAACACAAGAACATGCAAAACAACCAGAAAGAACGAGCATAAGCCAACAAACACAACAAAAGGATCAAGGTAAGGTAGGAACATGATGGAACTTGGCAGGCAGTGGTAGTACCGTGACATGCCCGCGGCAGTACCGCCCAAGCGGTAGTACCATTCCAAAGAGGGCGGTAGTACCGCTCGAGGCGGGGAAACAGCAGTTTCCTACTACCATGGTCAGATCCGGCAATACCGGCCTGCCAAATTCAAAAATATTCCTACCAAACTCTAATCTAGATAGTCTAGTTGCCTTCTCCAACCTACTCAAGCCTAGATTTAGCCAAAAATCTAGAGATGCAACCACCATTGCCCCTAAGAAACAAGATCTGAAAATGAGACAAAAGGAGAGAAGGAATGGGGGCAATACCAGCATCCATGGCAAGAGAACGAGGTGGGGATCGACTCCACCGAAGGAAATGGAGAGGGACGCTCCAGAGGCGAAGATCCGTCGGAGCCCTCCCGCGGCGAGGCGAGGCTAGAGAGAGGAAGAGGAAAGAGGGGGCAAAGCGAATGGGTATGGGGGAGAAGAAATGTGACGCCCCAAGACCGATGTGCCAGGTGTCGTCCAGTTATTTGTTGTTGTTGCCTTGTCATTGCTTGCGTGTCATGCATTGCATATCATGTCATCATGTGCATTTCATTTGCATACATGTTCGTCTCATGCATCCGAGCATTTTCCCCGTTGTCCGTTTTGCATTCCGGCGCTCCTATCTCCTTCAGTGGTCCTTTCTACCTTTCTTTCATGTGTGTGGGTTAAACATTTCCGAATGGGACTGAGACTTGTCATGTGGCCTTGGTTTACTACCGGTAGACCGCCTGTCAAGTTTCGTACCATTTGGACTTCGTTTGATGCTCCAACAGTTAACCGAGGGACCGAGAAGGCCTCGTGTGTGTTGCAGCCCAACACCCTTCCATTTTGGCCCAAAACCCACCTAAACCTCCTCCATCATCTCGGTCGTTCGATCAAGATCGCATGGCCGAAAACCGCATCTCATTTGGACTTTCCTAGCTCCCTCTACCTATAAATATGTGGCTCTCCCCAATTTTTCGCGCAGTCCAAACCCTAGCCCCGCTCCTCTCGCGCCGCCGGACAAAATTCCCGCTCCCGGACATGTCCAACCATCACCGCTGGCGAATCCCAGCTTGACACGTCATCTCCGTCGCCTTCTCTCTCCTCCAGCCCCGCCGCCGGCCCGCGCGGCCCGGATCGGGCCTGCGGGGCCCATCTCCGCCGCCGACAGATCCCGCGCGCCCCGCCGCCTGCGACGCCGAGCGCCGCCCGCACCCAACCGGCTGCCGCCCTCGCCGCGCCTCTCGCCGGCGAGCTGCTACTCCGGTGCCGTCCCGACCGGCCACCGCGTCCCTCG
>NC_041390.1:419033090-419062170 GCF_002162155.2 Triticum dicoccoides | reverse complement strand
CCTCGTCGCGCGCGCCGCCCTCCTCCGTCTCCGTCCACCTGAGGCAAGGCCGGCGACCTCTCCTCCCTCTTCCTCGACTCCGGCGCCCTGTTTCGGCGAAGCTCCGGTCGGCATCGATCCACGTGCAAATCCGGCCCGATCCGATCTGGAAACCCTAGATCTGTTCTCGGAGGTATAATTTCGGCTAAGTCCCCGAAATTCCCAGATCCCCGAAATACCTTACTTGCGACATTGCTTTCAATGCGGTTATGCCTCTAAGTCGTGCTCCGACACGTAGGAGCTATAGCCGCATCGAGGGCGTTACAAGTTGGTATCAGAGCCTTTCCCGACCTTAGGAGCCCCCACTGCTTGATCATTATTAGCAGCCGTTGTTGAGTCTAGAAAAATGTTTTGAGTCTTTTAGGAATTATATATCGGAGAGTTTAGGAATTCTTTTTACTCCCCAATCCCTTCATCGCTCTGGTAAGGCATCCTGACATAGAGTTTTGACTCTTCTCTTCTCAAATTTCACTAAAAAAATTAGGATCACGCGGGTATCTTGGAATCGTTCCGATGGTTTTGTGACGAGAACATTGTTCTTGGTGCCTCTTGTCATTTAGGGGTTGTGGCAGTGTCCCGGGGAGTTGAGCTCCGAGGTGTTCTCGTCACAATTTTATTGTTGCAGTTCTGGAATACCTGAGATTAGTTTCGCCGACATCGAAAATCTCTTTTATGCAGTTGTTGGTGAGATAACCTCGACGCCACCCAGTACTGGGGCGGGAGTTCGGGAGTATTGCCATAACTTGTATAACGAATGCTTTTCGAAGGTTGAGGTAGATGATTTCCGAAGGTTTCTTGGTTATGTGTTGAAGGATGGATACAGCTGGATGTAGGATTTGCTAGTTTTGGGTGAGATATTATGCTTCCCCTGTATCCCCAACACCTGATTGCATAACCGGAAAATTTCGGGAGTTTATAAGTGGGAATTCAAGTAGCTCTTAGGATATCTTTCCGACAGATGTATGATATGAAATTGGGGTTCGACGTCTAGTGGTCCACCTATCCACGGTTGGTTTTACAGTGGTCGCGTTGTGTCTTAAAGAGTCCTTGGCTATGCCGACTCGGGGACGCTTCGTATGTCATGTGCACTGCCTTGTACATGATGGTGCTGTATGATCGAGCCCGTGTAGGCCCCACCACGAAAACTTCGGACGAAATCTTTATCATGTGTTTGTTCCGGCTTATTTCGCAAGCCAATCCTTTGTTTTGTTTTGAGTTGTGAAAGTCGAGTTGCTTCAATGTCAAGTATTGATTCCATACCTTCCCCAAATGGTGTTCTCATACTCCGATGTGAATACTAATCCTTCTCGATAATCGAGATTGTTATGCCAATCTTGTTCTACCGGTGTGTCTCTCTTCAAGTGGATCCGATCACTTCAACATTCACAAGATCAATTATCAGTTCTTCTCAACGTTGTTTGATTCATCCGTCTCCAAGTTTCCTTTGTTTTTCCCGCCCACCCACCCTTTTTCTTCAAGGACTCATATTTCTTAATCAAGTATCCATTTTATTGATGGGAAGCTTCTCCATTCCTTCTCCGTCAATATTCTTATCCGGTGATTCGCAAGAAGATGCTATCGAAGCTTCAAGTTCGTCTCTCGTCACTCATTTTCTTCTCCAGTGGATTTAATTCAAGCTTTGGTATTGAGCATACTCCTTTTCTTTTTGCCCAATGCCTACTTATGCCGGTGCACCTCATAATAATTCACTTCTCGCTATTCATTTGTTTCGGAGTGCTGAAGTTATCTCAAAAGATTTGTGTCCCCATTATCAGTCCGTCCAAAATCTTTCGAGGATGTTATCTAATTCAAGTCATTTATTTCAACCGGCGCAATCTATCTTCTAAATCATTCAACGATGTTTCTTTTGAGTGGGCCCTAACCCACAGGTCTTTTTCCAGGATCTTACCTGACTCTTCTTATTTTCCCGGAGGTATTCTCAAATTCTTTTCGAAGTTTGACGTAAGAATGATTTATCATCAGTCAAATGTGTTCTCAAGATCTGTCAAAAAAAATTCATCGTTGGCTCAACCTCTTCGCTTTTGATTCTTCCGGGGTGCCTAAACGATTCATGGTGGTGTTTCTCATCATCATTCTCTGCATTTGAAGACCGAAGAAGAATTTTCCTCCATATCTTGCTCCATTATCTCCAAGATTCATGGCGCTAGCTTTATGCCATTCTCTCATAAAAAATTTTCGGTTGTGAGAATTCTTTTCACCCTTCCGGAGCAATTCAAGAGTCTTCTCATTTTGTTTATCCAGAGTCCTCCAATTCAGGTTTATTCATTCTCAGCTGGCATTTATCATTCTCCAATCTTACCGGTGCATCGCTCAAGTGATCTCTAATCAGTCTATGATCTATTCGTTCACTTGTATATAGATTCTCTCAAGCATCTTCATTCATTTGCTAATCCTTCCCGGTGTTTCTTCACGTTTTATTCGTTCTTTTCCAATTCTTATCGGTGTTTCATCCTTTTACTTCATTTGTTGTTCAATTCTTACGATGGTTTGCTCAAGATTCTATTCCATGGTTATCATATCAACTCATTCGTGGTTTTACAAATCCTACCGATGGTTCGTCGAAGACCTTCCCAAGTTTATGTTATATCTCTCTTAATCTTTTCTACAAGAATAAGTAATATGTCAAATCCGTTGGTTGTCATCAATTTAATTGGTGAAGGATAAGCATAATGTAATTCTTATTCTTGTTTCATCGAGTATATTCAATTCCTTATTCCAGAGCCTCATCAAAATTCTTGGTTTCAATTGTTTCATCTTTTATTTTCCCGGAGTTCCAACCTCTTTCAATTATATTATCACGGAGATCTCTATCTAAATCATTGCAAGGCTTCAATCTTATTCTTTTCATCATTCAATTATTTTGGATCATTCTTTTGTTACCGAAGTTCTTCATGAAGGTTCTACATGATGGTTCATCAAGGATTTAATTCCTTCTCAAAGTTTTCATCGAGATTCTTTGAAGGAGCTCAAGCATTCTTCATTTTGTAATCCGGAGTGCAATTCTTTCTATCATATCATTGGAGGTGGTATTATGTCATTCTTGATAATTTGAGTTCATGTTTCATGATTCACATATTATTAAGAATGGGGTATTTTAAATCCATCTATCTCGTCATTAGAGTTATCTTGGGTTATATTTCACCTAAAGCCTTCCCTAAGGATTGTGGCTACGTATGGTGCTCATATATGATCCAAGTTCTTCATCTACCCTCCCGGTGAAATAAGCTTCTCGTCTCCTTGTTCATACCAATCCAATTCTTCTTCCCGTGAGTGGCAGGCTGTCACCTCATAATTTGAGATGTACTCCATAAGACCTTATCAAGCTTACTCTTTTCGTTGTTGGCTTTCTAATAACTCCGTTCAACCCTTCTCCTAAAGATGCCTTTTCAAGCTCTTTCTCCCGGAGGTCTAGTGATGTTGCTCTTTTCACTCCTCATCTCGGTTTGTCAAGATCATGTTCAATTTCTCCATTTACAGTCGAAGTACTGCCCGAATTATACCACTCTTTCCCTCTCTATCTTGTTTTTTTAACGGGAGTGTTGTGCCTTTTTCGTCAAGTTGTTTTCATCTTATCAAGTCTTGCACCCTTTTTCAATCGGAGTGCTGCTCGAAGTTGTTCTTCCTTGTCCCTCTTTTCTAACGGAGTGTTTTCAACTTCGTTCATCGGTGTTGTATTCTTTTCTCGAAATGGCTTAACCTTTTCAAGGTTCGTGGATTCACTCGTTTGTCAAAGAAGCAACTTAGTTTTACCTCTTCTCTTTTTCTCTTTCGTTTTCCCTCCGGTGCCATTCTAGATCTCGGGACGAGATCCTCTCGTAGTGGTGGAGTGTTGTGACGCTCCGAGACCGATGTGCCAGGTGTCGTCCAGTTATTCGTTGTTGTTGCCTTGTCATTGCTTGCGTGTCATGCATTGCATATCATGTCATCATGTGCATTTCATTTGCATACATGTTCGTCTCATGCATCCGAGCATTTTCCCCGTTGTCCGTTTTGCATTTCGGCGCTCCTATCTCCTTCGGTGGTCCTTTCTACCTTTCTTTCATGTGTGTGGGTTAAACATTTCCGGATGGGACCGAGACTTGTCATGCGTCCTTGGTTTACTACCGGTAGACCGCCTGTCAAGTTTCGTACCATTTGGACTTCGTTTGATGCTCCAACGGTTAACCGAGGGACCGAGAAGGCCTCGTGTGTGCTGCAGCCCAACACCCTTCCATTTTGGCCCAAAACCCACCTAAACCTCCTCCATCATCTCGGTCGTTCGATCACGATCGCGTGGCCGAAAACTGCACCTCATTTGGACTCTCCTAGCTCCCTCTACCTATAAATATGTGGCTCTCCCCGATTTTTCGCGCAGTCCAAACCCTAGCCCCACTCCTCTCGCGCCGTCGGACAAAATTCCCGTGCCCGGACATGTCCAACCGTCGCCGCCGGCGAATCCCAGCTTGACACGTCATCTCCGCCGCCTTCTCTTTCCTCCAGCCCCGCCGCCGGCCCGCGTGGCCCATATCGGGCCTGCGAGGCCCATCTCCGCCGCCGAAAGATCCCACGTGCCCCGCCGCCTGCGACGCCGAGCGCCGCCGCGCCCAACCGGCTGCCGCCCTCGCCGCGCCTCTCGCCGGCGAGCTGCTACTCCGGTGCCGTCCCGACCGGCCGCCGCATCCCTCATCGCCCCCTCGTCGCGCGCGCCGCCCTCCTCCGTCTCCGTCCACCTGAGGCAAGGCCGGCGACCTCTCCTCCCTCTTCCTCGACTCCGGCGCCCTGTTCCGGCGAAGCTCCGGTCGGCATCGATCCACGTGCAAATCCGACCCGATCCGATCTGGAAACCCTAGATCTGTTCTCGGAGGTATAATTTCGGTTAAGTCCCCGAAATTCCCAGATCCCCGAAATACCTTACTTGCGACATTGCTTTCAATGTGGTTATGCCTCTAAGTCCTGCTTCGACACGTAGAAGCTATAGCCACATCGAGGGCGTTACAAGTTGGTATCAGAGCCTTCCCCGACCTTAGGAGCCCCCACTGCTTGATCGTTATTAGCAGTCGTTGTTGAGTCTAGAAAAATGTTTTGAGTCTTTTAGGAATTATATATCGGAGAGTTTAGGAATTCTTTTTACTCCCCAGTCCCTTCATCGCTCTGGTAAGGCATCCTGACATAGAGTTTTGACTCTTCTCTTCTCAAATTTCACTAAAAAAGTTAGGATCACGCGGGTATCTTGGAATCGTTCCGATGGTTTTGTGACGAGAACATTGTTCTTGGTGCCTCTTGTCATTTAGGGGTTGTGGCAGTGTCCCGGGGAGTTGAGCTCCGAGGTGTTCTCGTCACAATTTTATCGTTGTAGTTCCGGAATACCTGATATTAGTTTCGCTGACATCGAAAATCTCTTTTATGCAGTTGTTGGTGAGATAACCTCGACGCCACCCAGTACTGGGGCGGGAGTTCGGGAGTATTGCCATAACTTGTATAACGGATGCTTTTCGAATGTTGAGGTAGATGATTTCCGAAGGTTTCTTGGTTATGTGTTGAAGGATGGATACAACTGGATGTAGGATTTGCTAGTTTTGGGTGAGATATTATGCTTCCCCTGTATCCCCAACACCTGATTGCATAACCGGAAAATTTCGGGAGTTTATAAGTGGGAATTCAAGTAGCTCTTAGGATATCTTTCCGACATATGTATGATATGAAATTGGGGTTCGACGTCTAGTGGTCCGCCTATCCACGGTTGGTTTTACAGTGGTCGCGTTGTGTCTTAGAGAGTCCTTGGCTATGCCGACTCGGGGACGCTTCGTATGTCATGTGCACTGCCTTGTACATGATGGTGCTGTACGATCGAGCCCGTGTAGGCCCACCACGAAAACTTCGGACGAAATCTTTATCATATGTTTGTTCCGGCTTATTTCGCAAGCCAATCCTTTGTTTTGTTTTGAGTTGTGAAAGTCGAGTTGCTTCAATGTCAAGTGTTGATTCCATACCTTCCCCAAATGGTGTTCTCATACTCCGATGTGAATACTAATCCTTCTCGATAATCGAGATTGTTATGCCAATCTTGTTCTACCGGTGTGTCTCTCTTCAAGTGGATCCGATCACTTCAACATTCACAAGATCAATTATCAGTTCTTCTCAATGTTGTTTGTTTCATCCGTCTCCAAGTTGCCTTTGTTTTTCCCGCCCACCCACCCTTTTTCTTCAAGGACTCATATTTCTTAATCAAGTATCCATTTTATTGATGGGAAGCTTCTCCATTCCTTCTCCGTCAATATTCTTATCCAGTGATTCGCAAGAAGATGCTATCAAAGCTTCAAGTTTGTCTCTCGTCACTCATTTTCTTCTCCGGTGGATTTAATTCAAGCTTTGGTATTGAGCATACTCCTTTTCTTTTTGCCCAATGCCTACTTATGCCGGTGCACCTCATAATAATTCACTTCTCGCTATTCATTTGTTTCGGAGTGCTGAAGTTATCTCAAAAGATTTGTGTCCCCATTATCAGTCCGTCCAAAATCTTTCGAGGATGTTATCTAATTCAAGTCATTTATTTCAACCGGCGCAATCTATCTTCTAAATCATTCAACGGTGTTTCTTTTGAGTGGGCCCTAACCCATAGGTCTTTTTCCAGGATCTTACCTGGCTCTTCTTATTTTCCCGGAGGTATTCTCAAATTCTTTTCGAAGTTTGACGTAAGAATGATTTATCATCAGTCAAATGTGTTCTCAAGATCTGTCAAAAAAATTCATCGTTGGCTCAACCTCTTAGCTTTTGATTCTTCCGGAGTGACTAAACGATTCATGGTGGTGTTTCTCATTGTCATTCTCTGCATTTGAAGACCGAAGAAGAATTTTCCTCCATATCTTGCTCCATTATCTCCAAGATTCATGGCGCTAGCTTTATGCCATTCTCTCATAAAAATTTTCGGTTGTGAGAATTCTTTTCACCCTTCCGGAGCAATTCAAGAGTCCTCTCATTTTGTTTATCCGGAGTCCTCCAATTCAGGTTTATTCATTCTCAGCTGGCATTTATCATTCTCCAATCTTACCGGTGCATCGCTCAAGTGATCTCTAATCAGTCCGTGATCTATTCGTTCACTTGTATCTAAATTCTCTCAAGCATCTTCATTCATTTGCTAATCCTTCCCCGTGTTTCTTCATGTTTTATTCGTTCTTTTCTGATTCTTATCGGTATTTCATCCTTTTACTTCATTTGTTGTTCAATTCTTCGGTGGTTTGCTCAAGATTCTATTCCATGGTTATCATATCAACTCATTCGTGGTTTTACCGATGGTTCGTCGAAGACCTTCCCAAGTTTATGTTATATCTCTCTTAATCTTTTCTACAAGAATAAGTAATATGTCAAATCCGTTGATTGTCATCAATTTAATTGGTGAAGGATAAGCATAATGTAATTCTTGTTCTTGTTTCATCGAGTATATTCAATTCCTTATTCCGGAGCCTCATCAAAATTCTTGGTTTCAATTGTTTCATCTTTTATTTTCCCGGAGTTCCAACCTCTTTCAATTATATTATCATGGAGATCTCTATCTAAATCATTGCAAGGCTTCAATCTTATTCTTTTCATCATTCAATTATTTTGGATCATTCTTTTATTACCGAAGTTCTTCATGAAGGTTCTACATGATGGTTCATCAAGGATTTAATTCCTTCTCAAAGTTTTCATCGAGATTCTTTTAAGGAGCTCAAGCATTCTTCATTTTGTAATCCGGAGTGCAATTCTTTCTACCATATCATTGGAGGTGGTATTATGTCATTCTTGATAATTTGAGTTCATGTTTCATGATTCACATATTATTAAGAATGGGGTATTTTAAATCCATCTATCTCGTCATTAGAGTTATCTTGGGTTATATTTCACCTAAAGCCTTCCCTAAGGATTGTGGCTACGTATGGTGCTCATATATGATCCAAGTTCTTCATCTACCCTCCTGGTGAAATAAGCTTCTCGTCTCCTTGTTCATACCAATCCAATTCTTCTTCCCGTGAGTGGCAGGCTGTCACCTCATAATTTGAGATGTACTCCATAAGACCTTATCAAGCTTACTCTTTTCGTTGTTGGCTTTCTAATAACTCCGTTCAACCCTTCTCCTAAAGATGCCTTTTCAAGCTCTTTCTCCCGGGGGTCTAGTGATGTTGCTCTTTTCACTCCTCATCTCGGTTTGTGAAGATCATGTTCAATTTCTCCATTTACATTCGAAGTGCTGCCCAAATTATACCACTCTTTCCGTCTCTGTCTTGTTTTTTTTAACCGGAGTGTTGTGCCTTTTTCCTCAAGTTCTTTTCATCTTATCAAGTCTTGCACCCTTTCTCAATCGGAGTGCTGCTCGAAGTTGTTCTTCCTTGTCCCTCTTTTCTAACGGAGTGTTTTCAACTTCGTTCATCGCTGTTGTATTCTTTTCTCGAAATGGCTTAACCTTTTCAAGGTTCGTGGTTTCACTCGTTTGTCAAAGAAGCAACTTAGTTTTACCTCTTCTCTTTTTCTCTTTCGTTTTCCCTCCGGTGCCATTCTAGATCTCGGGACGAGATCCTCTCGTAGTGGTGGAGTGTTGTGACGCTCCGAGACCGATGTGCCAGGTGTCGTCCAGTTATTCGTTGTTGTTGCCTTGTCATTGCTTGCGTGTCATGCATTGCATATCATGTCATCATGTGCATTTCATTTGCATACATGTTCGTCTCATGCATCCGAGCATTTTCCCCGTTGTCCGTTTTGCATTTCGGCGCTCCTATCTCCTTCGGTGGTCCTTTCTACCTTTCTTTCGTGTGTGGGGGTTAAACATTTCCGGATGGGACCGAGACTTGTCATGCGGCTTTGGTTTACTACCGGTAGACCGCCTGCCAACTTTCGTACCATTTGGACTTCGTTTGATGCTCCAATGGTTAACCGGGGGACCGAGAAGGCCTCGTGTGTGCTGCAGGCCAACACCCTTCCATTTTGGCCCAAAACCCACCTAAACCTCCTCCATCATCTCGGTCGTTTGATCACGATCGCGTGGCTGAAAACCGCACCTCATTTGGACTCTCCTAGCTCCCTCTACCTATAAATATGTGGCTCTCCCCGATTTTTCGCGCCGCCGGACAAAATTCCCGCGCCCGGACATGTCCAACCGTCGCCGCCGGTGAATCCCAGCTTGACACGTCATCTCCGCCGCCTTCTCTCTCCTCCAGCCCCGCCGCCGGCCCGCGCGGCCCGTATCGGTCCTGCGGGGCCCATCTCCGCCGCCGACAGATCCCGCGCGCCCCGCCGCCTGCGACGCCGGCTGCCGCCCGCGCCCAACCGGCTGCCGCCCTCGCCGCGCCTCTCGCCGGCGAGCTGCTACTCCGGTGCTGCCCCGACCGGCCGCCGCGTCCCTTGTTGCCCCCTCGTCGTGCGCGCCGCCCTCCTCTGTCTCCGGCCACCGGAGGCAAGGCCGGCGACCTCTCCTCCCTCTTCCTGGACTCCGGCGCCCTATTCCGGCGAAGCTCCGGCCGGCATCGATCCACGTGCAAATCCGGCCCGATCCGATCTAGAAACCCTAGATCTGTTCTCGGAGGTATAATTTCGGCTAAGTCCCCAAAATTCCCAGATTCATGTGCCCATGTTCATCATGTCGTAACTTTGCATCCGTAGCTCCGTTTTGGGCGTGTAGCATATCAAAATGTTCGCCTCAGAGTGTACATCATTTCATCTCACTGCATCATTTTCAGTTGAGCTCATCTTGACGCCCGAAATGCTGTCGGAAGAGAGCTATTTGAGTTAGTTGTCAAATCTGCTGCACCAAATAGCTATTTGTCATTTTTGCCATGATTATTGCGTGCATGTTGTGCTCTTGAGCTCTACATGTGTTTTGTTATATGCCATGCGATCTTTCCAGAGATGCTTGCCATGTATTTTTGTGAGGGGTGTGGTGACTAGCACAAGCTTGCAAAGTGGTGCATTCGTTAATGCTGATTTCAGGGACTTAGCAATTCCACTAAGTCCTTGATCTGTTTTTATCAATATGCCATATGTTCATGTTGTTTCCTAGTGATCCGTGCCTCTTTTGAGGATGATCAATAAGGATGATTTGTTAATCTTGCAGTGCTTTATCCATCCATGTCTTTGTTTGCAATTCTGGAGCACCCTAGCTTGAGTCAATCGAGCTCTACTTTTGTTGTTTCGTGAATCTAGGCAGATTGTCTACTTGTTAGCGATTTTGCCGAGGATGTTGTAGTTGATCCGTTCATGCTATGTTATTGTTCTTGCCATTTCTAGCTTATACAATGTGTATTCTTGATGGGTGTATGCTTAGATTGTCATGCCTTGCTCTGTAGTGAGTGCATCGAGCTTGTTAACATGCCTACTTGATATCTGATTTGCATGCTCCAGGTTTTCTCTAAGTCTGTGGTCTGTTTATGTTTTTGCTATGTTCACATGCTTGCAATTGTATTTTATGATCCCTTTTGGCTCAAGGTCACTAAGGGACTTTTGTTAAGCTCTTTGAGTAGCTCCATGCCATGCCTTTCTTTGCCATGTTAAGTTCCTGTAGCATATAGTTTTATTGCTTCAAAGTGTGCTACCTGATCTGAAATTCCAGGCTTGTGTTAATTTCACTAAGTCTGAAACATGTTTATAAATTGCACTTTTGCCAGGCTTGTTTGAACCTGTTAATGGATGAATTGGCCGTAGCTCAGTGTTCATCTTTTGTCAAGCATCATGAATGGATCCCTGCCATGTATTGTGTTGCCATGTTTGAGTGTTGTAGCATGTTTGTCTTGTTGCATTTAGATGGCTACTTGTTGTATATCGCAGACCGGTGCCATATTTGAATTGCTTGCCTCTTCCAAACTGTGTCTCCGATTCCGGTGATCTTTATATCGATTTCAACCGAAATCACCTCGCCTTTCCAGTGGCACACTTGGATTTCCAAGTTGAGGCCAGGTTCAATAATTCCTTGTCAAATCATGCATATGCATCGCATACCGCATCCCGCATACCATACCATGTTCATGTGTTGGTTGTTCACTATGTTGTGTGCTTCTTTCCGGTGTTGCTCCTTCGGGTTGGTTCCGGTAACGTCGCGTTTGTGAGGACCCGTTTGTCTACGTCCGTTTGTCTTCTTCATGGACTCGTTCTTCTTCCTTGCGGGATTTCAGGCAAGATGACCATACCCTCGAAATCACTTCTATCTTTGCTTGCTAGTTGCTCGCTCTTTCGCTATGCCTATGTTGTGATACCTACCACTTGCTTATCATGCCTCCTATATTGTTGAACCAAGCCTCTAACCCACCTTGTCCTAGCAAAACCGTTGATTGGCTATGTTACCGCTTTGCTCAGCCTCTCTTATAGCGTTGTTAGTTACAGGTGAAGATTGAAGTTTGTTCCTTGTTGGAACATGGAGATGTTGTTCCTTGTTGGAACATGTTCACTTGTTGG
This sequence comes from Triticum dicoccoides, assembly GCF_002162155.2. NCBI lineage: Eukaryota > Viridiplantae > Streptophyta > Magnoliopsida > Poales > Poaceae > Triticum > Triticum dicoccoides. Next base: position 419,050,716 of record NC_041390.1, on the reverse strand, counting down.
GATATCACAATATATCTTATTTAATTAATGCACCTATATACTTGGTAAAGGGTGGAAGGCTCGGCCTTATGCCTGGTGTTTTGTTCCACTCTTGCCGCCCTAGTTTCCGTCATATCGGTGTTATGTTCCTGGATTTTGCGTTCCTTACGCGGTTGGGTAATAATAGGAACCCCTTGACAATTCGCCTTGAATAAAACTCCTCCAGCAATGCCCAACCTTGGTTTTACCATTTGCCACCTAGCCTTTTCTTTCCCTTGGGTTCTGCAGACTCAAGGGTCATCATTATTTTACCCCCCCCCCCCGGCCAGTGCTCCTCTGAGTGTTGGTCCAAACTAGAGTCTTGTGTAGCGCCCCCTCGGGGAAACTCGAGGTTTGGTTTTAGTTCTATGGAGCGCTCATCTGAGTGTGCCTTGAGAACGAGATATGTGCAGCTCCTATCGGGATTTGTCGGCACATTCGGGCGGTGTTGCTGGATTGGTTTTGACTTGTCGAAGTTGTCTTGTAGAACCGGGATACCGAGTCTGATCGGAATGTCTCGGGAGATGGTATATCCTTCGTTGACCGTGAGAGCTTGTCATGGGCTAAGTTGGGACACCCCTATAGGGATTTGATCTTTCGAAGCTGTGCCCGTGGTTATGGGCAGATGGGAATTTGTTAATGTCCGGTTGTAGAAAACCTGAAGTTGACTTTAATTAAAATGCATCAACCGCATGTGTAACCGTGATGGTCTCTTTCCGGCGGAGTCCGGGAAGTGAACACGGTGTTGGAGTTATGCTTGACGTAGGTTGCTATAGGATCACTTCTTGATCATAGTTGTTCGACCGTGCTTTGCCTTCTCTTCTCGCTCTCATTTGCGTATGTTAGCCACCATATATGCTAGTCGCTTGCTGCAGCTCCACCTCATACCTTTACCTTACCAATAAGCTTAAATAGTCTTGATCGCGAGGGTGCGAGATTGCTGAGTCCCCGTGGCTCACAGATACTTCCAAAACCAGCTTGCAGGTGCCGATGAGTCCGTGCAGATGACGCAACCAAGCTCAGGAGGAGCTCGATGAAGATCTTGTCCTTTGTGTTGTTTCGTTCTAGTTGATCAGTAGTGGAGCCCAGTTGGGGTCGATAGGGGACCTTGTCGCATTTGGGTAGTCTTCTTTTATTTTGGGTTCCGTAGTCGGACCTTGATTGTGTTTGGATGTTGTAATGCTTTATTCTTGTAATTGTGTGAAGTGGCGATTGTAAGCCAACTATGTATCTCTTTCCCTTATGTATTACATGGGTTGTGTGAAGATTACCTTACTTGCGACATTGCTTTCAATGCGGTTATGCCTCTAAGTCGTGCTTCGACATGTAGGAGATATAGCCGCATCGAGGGCGTTACAAGTTGGTATCAGAGCCTTCCCCGACCTTAGGAGCCCCCACTGCTTGATCATTATTAGCAGCCGTTGTTGAGTCCAGAAAAATGTTTTGAGTCTTTTAGGAATTATATATCGGAGAGTTTAGGAATTCTTTTTACTCCCCAGTCCCTTCATCGCTCTGGTAAGGCATCCTGACGTAGAGTTTTGACTCTTCTCTTCTCAAATTTCACTAAAAAAAATTAGGATCACGCGGGTATCTTGGAATCGTTCCAATGGTTTTGCGACGAGAACATTGTTCTTGGTGCCTCCTGTCATTTAGGGGTTGTGGCAGTGTCTTGGGGAGTTGAGCTCCGAGGTGTTGTCGTCACAATTTTATCATTGCAGTTCTGGAATACCTGAGATTAGTTTCGCTGACATCGAAAATCTCTTTTATGAAGTTGTTGGTGAGATAACCTCGACGCCACCCAGTACTGGGGCGGGAGTTCGGGAGTATTGCCATAACTTGTATAACGGATGCTTTTCGTATGTTGAGGTAGATGATTTCCAAAGGTTTCTTGGTTATGTGTTGAAGGATGGATACAGCTAGATGTAGGATTTGCTAGTTTTGGGTGAGATATTATGCTTCCCCTGTATCCCCAACACCTGATTGCATAACCGGAAAATTTCGGGAGTTTATAAGTGGGAATTCAAGTAGCCCTTAGGATATCTTTCCGACATATGTATGATATGAAATTGGGATTCGACGTCTAGTGGTCCGCCTATCCACGGTTGGTTTTACAGTGGTCGCGTTGTGTCTTAAAGAGTCCTTGGCTATGCCGACTCGGGGACGCTTTGTATGTCATGTGCACTGCCTTGTACATGATGGTGCTGTACGATCGAGCCCGTGTAGGCCCACCACGAAAACTTCGGACGAAATCTTTATCATATGTTTGTTCCGGCTTATTTCGCAAGCCAATCCTTTGTTTTGTTTTGAGTTGTGAAAGTCGAGTTGCTTCAATGTCAAGTGTTGATTCCATACCTTCCCCAAATGGTGTTCTCATACTCCGATGTGAATACTAATCCTTCTCGATAATCGAGATTGTTATGCCAATCTTGTTCTACCAGTGTGTCTCTCTTCAAGTGGATCCGATCACTTCAACATTCACAAGATCAATTATTAGTTCTTCTCAATGTTGTTTGTTTCATCCGTCTCCAAGTTGCCTTTGTTTTTCCCGCCCACCCACCCTTTTTCTTCAAGGACTCATATTTCTTAATCAAGTATCCATTTTATTGATGGGAAGCTTCTCCATTCCTTCTCCATCAATATTCTAATCCAGTGATTCGCAAGAAGATGCTATCGAAGCTTCAAGTTCGTCTCTCGTCACTCATTTTCTTCTCCGGTGGATTTAATTCAAGCTTTGGTATTGAGCATACTCCTTTTCTTTTTGCCCAATGCCTACTTATGCCGGTGCACCTCTTAATAATTCACTTCTCGCTATTCATTTGTTCCGGAGTGCTGAAGTTATCTCAAAAGATTTGTGTCCCCATTATCAGTCCGTCCAAAATCTTTCGAGGATGTTATCTCATTCAAGTCATTTATTTCAACCGGCGCAATCTATCTTCTAAATCATTCAATGGTGTTTCTTTTGAGTGGGCCCTAACCCACAGGTCTTTTTCCAGGATCTTACCTGACTCTTCTTATTTTCCCGGAGGTATTCTCAAATTCTTTTCGAAGTTTGACGTAAGGATGATTTATCGTCAGTCAAATGTGTTCTCAAGATCTATCAAAAAATATTTCATCGTTGGCTCAACCTCTTCGCTTTTGATTCTTCCGGAGTGCCTAAACGATTCATGGTGGTGTTTCTCATCGTCATTCTCTGCATTTGAAGACCGAAGAAGAATTTTCCTCCATATCTTGCTCCATTATCTCCAAGATTCATGGCGCTAGCTTTATGCCATTCTCTCATATTTTTTTTTCGGTTGTGAGAATTTTTTTCACCCTTCCGGAGCAATTCAAGAGTCTTCTCATTTTGTTTATCCGGAGTCCTCCAATTCAGGTTTATTCATTCTCAGCTGGCATTTATCATTCTCCAATCTTACCAATGCATCGCTCAAGTGATCTCTAATCAGTCCGTGATCTATTCATTCACTTGTATCTAAATTCTCTCAAGCATCTTCATTCATTTGCTAATCCTTCCCGGTGTTTCTTCACGTTTTATTCGTTCTTTTCCAATTCTTATCGGTGTTTCATCCTTTTACTTCATTTGTTGTTCAATTCTTACGGTGGTTTGCTCAAGATTCTATTCCATGGTTATCATATCAACTCATTCGTGGTTTTCCAAATCCTACCGATGGTTCGTCGAAGACCTTCCCAAGTTTATGTTATATCTCTCTTAATCTTTTCTACGAGAATAAGTAATATGTCAAATCCGTTGATTGTCATCAATTTAATTGGTGAAGGATAAGCATAATGTAATTCTTATTCTTGTTTCGTCGAGTATATTCAATTCCTTATTCCGGAGCCTCATCAAAATTCTTGGTTTCAATTGTTTCATCTTTTATTTTCCCGGAGTTCCAACCTCTTTCAATTATATTATCACGGAGATCTCTATCTAAATCATTGCAAGGCTTCAATCTTATTCTTTTCATCATTCAATTATTTTGGATCATTCTTTTATTACCGAAGTTCTTCATGAAGGTTCTACATGATGGTTCATCAAGGATTTAATTCCTTCTCAAAGTTTTCATCGAGATTCTTTTAAGGAGCTCAAGCATTCTTCATTTTGTAATCCGGAGTGCAATTCTTTCTACTGTATCATTGGAGGTGGTATTATGTCATTCTTGATAATTTGAGTTCATGTTTCATGATTCACATATTATTAAGAATGGGGTATTTTAAATCCATCTATCTCGTCATTGGAGTTATCTTGGGTTATATTTCACCTAAAGCCTTCCCTAAGGATTGTGGCTACATATGGTGCTCATATATGATCCAAGTTCTTCATCTACCCTCCTGGTGAAATAAGCTTCTCGTCTCCTTGTTCATACCAATCCAATTCTTCTTCCCGTGAGTGGCAAGCTGTCACCTCATAATTCGAGATGTACTCCATAAGACCATATCAAGCTTACTCTTTTCGTTGTTGGCTTTCTAATAACTCCGTTCAACCCTTCTCCTAAAGATGCCTTTTCAAGCTCTTTCTCCTGGAGGTCTAGTGATGTTGCTCTTTTCACTCCTCATCTCGGTTTGTCAAGATCATGTTCAATTTATCCATTTACAGTCGAAGTGCTGCCCAAATTATACCACTCTTTCCCTCTCTATCTTGTTTTTTTAACCGAAGTGTTGTGCCTTTTTCCTCAAGTTATTTTCATCTTATCAAGTCTTGCACCCTTTCTCAATCGGAGTGCTGCTCGAAGTTGTTCTTCCTTGTCCCTCTTTTCTAACGGAGTGTTTTCAACTTCGTTCATCGCCATTGTATTCTTTTCTCGAAATGGCTTAACCTTTTCAAGGTTCGTGGTTTCACTCATTTGTCAAAGAAGCAACTTAGTTTTACCTCTTCTCTTTTTCTATTCCGTTTTCCCTCCGGTGCCATTCTAGATCTTGGGACGAGATCCTCTCGTAGTGGTGGAGTGTTGTGATGCTCCGAGACCGATGTGCCAGGTGTCGTCCAGTTATTCGTTGTTGTTGCCTTGTCATTGCTTGCGTGTCATGCATTGCAATCATGTCATCATGTGCATTTCATTTGCATACATGTTCATCTCATGCATCCGAGCATTTTCCCCGTTGTCCGTTTTGCATTCCGGCGCTCCTATCTCCTTCGGTGGTCCTTTCTACCTTTCTTTCGTGTGTGGGGGTTAAACATTTCCGGATGGGACCGAAACTTTTCATGCGGCCTTGGTTTACTACTGATAGACCGTCTGTCAAGTTTCGTACCATTTGGACTTCGTTTGATGCTCCAACGGTTAACCGAGGGACCGAGAAGGCCTCGTGTGTGTTGCATCCCAACACCCTTCCATTTTGGCACAAAACCCACCTAAACATCCTCCATCATCTCGGTCGTTCGATCACGATCGCGTGGCCAAAAACCGCACCTCATTTGGACTCTCCTAGCTCCCTCTACCTATAAATATGTGGCTCTCCCCGATTTTTCGCGCATTCCAAACCCTAGCCCCGCTCCTCTCGCGCCGCCGGACAAAATTCCCACGCCCGGACATGTCCAACCGTCGCCGCCAGCGAATCCCAGCTTGACACGTCATCTCCGCCGCCTTCTCTCTCCTCCAGCCCCGCCGCCGGCCCGCGCCCAACCGGCTGCCGACCTCGCCGCGCCTCTCGCCGGCGAGCTGCTACTCCGGTGCTGCCCCGACCGGCCGCCGCGTCCCTCATCGCCCCCTCATCGCGCGCGCCGCCCTCCTCCGTCTCCGGCCACCGGAGGCAAGGCCGGCGACCTCTCCTCCCTCTTCCTGGACTCCGGCGCCCTGTTTCGGCGAAGCTCCGGCGAAGCTCCGGTCGGCATCGATCCACGTGCAAATCCGGCCCGATCCGATCTGGAAACCCTAGATCTGTTCTCGGAGGTATAATTTCGGCTAAGTCCCCGAAATTCCCAGATTCATGTGCCCATGTTCATCATGTCATAACTTTGCATCCGTAGCTCCGTTTTGGGCGTGTAGCATATCAAAATGTTCGCCTCAGAGAGTACATCATTTCACCTCATTTCATCATTTTCATTTGAGCTCATCTTGATGCCCGAAATGCTGTTGGAAGATAGCTATTTGAGTTAGTTGTCAAATCTGCTGCACTAAATAGCTATTTGTCATTTTTGCCATGATTATTGCGTGCATGTTGTGCTCTTGAGCTCTACATGTGTTTTGTTATATGCCATGTTATCTTTCCAGAGGTGCTTGCCATGTATTTTTGTGAGGTGTGTGGTGACTAGCACAAGCTTGCAAAGTGGTGCATTCGTTAATGCTGATTTCAGGGACTTAGCAATTCCACTAAGTCCTTGATCTGTTTTTATCAATATGCCATATGTTCATGTTGTTTCCTAGTGATCTGTGCCTCTTTTGAGGATGATCGGTAAGGATGATTTGTTAATCTTGTAGTGCTTTATCCATCCATGTCTTTGTTTGCAATTCTGGAGCACCCTAGCTTGAGTCAATCGAGCTCTACTTTTGCTGCTTCGTGAATCTGGGCAGATTGTCTACTTGTTAGCGATTTTGCCGAGGATGTTGTAGTTGATCCGTTCATGCTATGTTATTGTTCTTGCCATGTCTAGCTTATACAATGTGTATTCTTGATGGGTGTATGCTTAGATTGTCATGCCTTGCTCTGTAGTGAGTGCATCGAGCTTGTTAACATGCCTACTTGATATCTGATTTGCATGCTCCAGTTTTTCTCTAAGTCTGTGGTCTGTTTATGTTTTTGCTATGTTCACATGCTTGCAATTGTATTTTCTGATCTCTTTTGGCTCAAGGTCACTAAGGGACTTTTGTTAAGCTCTTTGAGTAGCTCCATGCCATGCCTTGCTTTGCCATGTTAAGTTCCTGTAGCATATAGTTTTATTGCTTCAAAGTGTGCTACCTGATCTGAAATTCCAGCCTTGTGTTAATTTCACCAAGTCTGAAACATGTTTATCAATTGCACTTTTGCCACGCTTGTTTGAACCTGTTAATGGATGAATTGGCCATAGCTCAGTGTTCATCTTTTGTCAAGCATCATGAATGGATCCCTGCCATGTATAGTGTTGCCATGTTTGAGTGCTGTAGCATGTTTGTCTTGTTGCATTTAGATGGCTACTTGCTGTATATCGCAGACCGGTGCCATATTTGAATTGCTTGCCTTTTCCAAACCGTGTCGCCGATTCCGGTGATCTTTATATCAATTTCAACCGAAATCACCTCTCCTTTCCAGTGGAACACTTGGATTTCCAAGTTGAGGCCAGGTTCAATCATTCCTTGTCAAATCATGCATATGCATCGCATACCGCATCCCGCATACCATACCATGTTCATGTGTTGGTTGTTCACTATGTTGTGTGCTTCTTTTCGGTGTTGCTCCTTCGGGTTGGTTCCGGTAATGTTGCGTTTGTGAGGACCCGTTTGTCTACGTCCGTTTATCTTCTTCATGGACTCGTTCTTCTTCCTTGCGGGATTTCAGGCAAGATGACCATACCCTCGAAATCACTTCTATTTTTGCTTGCTAGTTGCTCACTCTTTTGCTATGCTGATGCTGCGATACCTACCACTTGCTTATCATGCCTCCTATATTGTTGAACCAAGCCTCTAACCCACCTTGTCCTAGCAAAACCATTGATTGGCTATGTTACCGCTTTGCTCAGCCCCTCTTATAGCGTTGTTAGTTGCAGGTGAAGATTGAAGTTTGTTCCTTGTTGGAACATGGAGATGTTGTTCCTTGTTGGAACATGTTCACTTGTTGGGATATCAAAATATATCTTATTTAATTAATGCACCCATATACTTGGTAAAGGGTGGAAGGCTCGGCCTTATGCCTGGTGTTTTGTTCCACTCTTGCCGCCCTAGTTTCTGTCATATCGGTGTTATGTTCCCGGATTTTGCGTTCCTTACGCGGTTGGGTAATAATGGGAACCCCTTGACAGTTCGCCTTGAATAAAACTCCTCCAGCAATGCCCAACCTTGGTTTTACCATTTGCCACCTAGCCTTTTCCTTCCCTTGGGTTCTGCAGACTCAAGGGTCATCATTATTTTACACCCCCCCCCCGGGCCAGTGCTCCTCTGAGTGTTGGTCCAAACTAGAGTCCTGTGCAGCGCCCCCTCGGGGAAACTCGAGGTTTGGTTTTAGTTGTATGGAGCGCTCATTTGAGTGTGCCCTGAGAACGAGATATGTGCAGCTCCTATCAGGATTTTTCGGCACATTCGGGCGGTGTTGCTCGATTGGTTTTGACTTGTCGAAGTTGTCTTGTAGAACCGGGATACCGAGTCTGATCGGAATGTCTCGGGAGAAGGTATATCCTTCATTGACCGTGAGAGCTTGTCATGGGCTAAGTTGGGACACCCCTGCAGGGATTTGAACTTTTGAAAGCCGTGCCCGCGGTTATGGGCAGATGGGAATTTGTTAATGTCCGATTGTAGAAAACCTGAAGTTGACTTTAATTAAAATGCATCAACCGTGTGTGTAACCGTGATGGTCTCTTTCCGGCGGAGTTCGGGAAGTGAACAAGGTGTTGGAGTTATGCTTGACGTAGGTTGCTATAGGATCACTTCTTGATCATAGTTGTTCGACCGTGCTTTGCCTTCTCTTCTCGCTCTCATTTGCGTATGTTAGCCACCATATATGCTAGTGGCTTGCTGAAACTCCACCTCATACCTTTACCTTACCCATAAGCTTAAATAGTCTTGATCGCGAGGGTGCGAGATTGCTGGGTCCCCTTGGCTCACAGATACTTCCAAAACCATCTTGCAGGTGCCGATGAGTCCGTGCAGATGACGCAACCAAGCTCAGGAGGAGCTCGATGAAGATCTTGTTCTTTGTGTTGTTTCGTTCTAGTTGATCAGTAGTGGAGCCCAGTTGGGGTCGATCAGGGACCTTGTCGCATTTGGGGTAGTCTTCTTTTATTTTGGGTTCCGTAGTCGGACCTTGATTGTATTTGGATGTTGTAATGCTTTATTCTTGTAATTGTGTGAAGTGGCGATTGTAAGCCAACTATGTATCTCTTTCCCTTATGTATTACATGGGTTGTGTGAAGATTACCTTACTTGCGACATTGCTTTCAATGCGGTTATGCCTCTAAGTCGTGCTTCGACATGTAGGAGATATAGCCGCATCGAGGGCGTTACAAGAAACCTCCCCCTGCTCCGATATAACCCCCTGGTCCCGTCCCTCAGTGGTAGTACCGCGCTGGGGCGCGGTAGTACCGCTTATAAGCGGTAGTACTGCACACCACCAGTGGTAGTACCGCCCAGCACGCCACGGCAACCAAACAACTTGGCTTAGCTCGAAGGAAAAACAAAAAGGCAAGAAGAGAGAGCACACCAGCAAACGGTCAAGACACACCTCTTCAAGAGAGGGCGGTGGCCGAGGCCACCTATGTTTGAGTCAAGAGGTATGGCGCCGCAAAGATTTTAACCTTGGGCCCATGACCAAAACTCGCCTTTGAAACACAAGTACCATCACCAATGGCTAAAGTGAAAGACTTGATCAATTTATGCATAATGGGGGGAGGGAGAGTTCATTGAGAGAACAACACTCCCCCTATGTCCATGCCTACACCTAAACTAGACAACAAATTGAGCGTGGTGGGGTGTGCAAGGGTTCAAGCCACATTGCTCGAATCAATGATATTTAGCTCATGCCTTAACTCGCGAAATCTTGCTTCATCCAAGGGCTTCGTGAAAATATCTGCAAGGTTATCATGAGTGTTGACATAGTTGAGCTCGATCTCTCCTCGCCTAATGTGATCCCGGATGAAGTGATACCGAATCTCAATATGCTTCGTCTTGAAGTGTTGCACCAGGTTGAGAGAGATCTTGATGGCACTTTCATTGTCACACCAAAGAGGCACTTTGTCACAAGTGACACCGTAATCCTTTAAAGTTTGCCTCATCCATAGGAGTTGTGCACAACAACTACCGGCCGCTACATACTCCGCTTCGGTGGACGAGAGAGACACACAACTTTGCTTTTTGGAAGACCAACTTACCAAAGAGCAACCAAGGAATTGGCATCCTCCGGAAGTGGACTTCCTATCCACTTTGTCTCCCACCCAATCGGAATCCGAGTACCCTACAAGCTTGAAGTTTTATCCTCTTGGGTACCATAAGCCAAAGTTTGGGGTATGAGCCAAATATCGAAAGATTCGTTTGACCGCCACATAGTGACTTTCCTTAGGTGCGGCTTGAAACCGTGCACAAATTCCTACACTCAACATGATATCTGGTATAGATGCACAAAGGTAAAGCAAGGATCCCATCATGGAGCGATATACCTTTTGATCCACCACTTTACCATTGGGATCTATGTCAAGTTGGCACTTGGTGGGCATTGGAGTGGAAGCCGGCTTGACGTCACTTAGCTTGAATCTCTTGAGCATGTCTTGAGTGTATTTGGCTTGGTTGATGAAGGTTCCTTCTCTTCTTTGCTTCACTTCGAACCCTAGAAAGAACTTCAACTCTCCCATGGAAGACATCTCGAACTTTGAGGTCATGAGAGCGGCAAATTCCTCATTGAAAGCTTTGTTAGGTGAACCAAAGATAATATCATCAACATACAATTGGCACACAAACAACTCCCCTTTGACCTTCTTAGTAAAAAGAGTGGGGTCGATTAGCCCAACTTTAAAACCACGGTCTTGTAACAACTCGGTAAGGTGGTCATACCACACACGTGGGGCTTGTTTAAGGCCATAGAGTGCCTTATCGAGTTGATACACATGATCAGGAAAGTAGGGATCCTCGAACCCGGGGGGTTGCTTGACGTAAACCAATTCATTAATAGGACCATTAAGAAAAGCACTCTTCACATCCATCTGTTGTAACTTAAAGTTATGATGAGAAGCATATACAATCAACATGCGAATGGATTCAAGACGAGCAACGGGAGCAAAGGTTTCACCATAGTCGATACCCTCGACTTGGGAGTAGCCTTGTGCTACCAAACGATCCTTGTTGCGAATGATAATCCCATGGGCATCTTGCTTGTTCTTAAATATCCACTTGGTTCCAATGACATTGTGGTTCCCCGTCAGTCTTGGCACCAATCTCCACACTTTGTTGCGCTCGAAGTTGTTGAGTTCTTCATGCATGGAATTGAGCCAATCCGGATCTTCTAGCGCCTCATAGACCTTGTGGGGTTCGACACAAGAGACAAACGCGTGATGCTCACAATAGTTTGCTAATTGTCTACGAGTGCTTACCCCCTTTCTTAAGCTTCTAAGCACATTCGTCATGAGATGATCCTTGGTGGAGAGCTTGGAAGCAACCTTGGCGGCACGACGCTCCAAATCCTCCTCGGGGGTGAGATGAGGAGTGGTCACTTGATCATCTTGAGCGTCGTCTTGAGCTTGTTCTTGTTCTTGAACTTGCTCAGAGGAGAGAACTTGACCGTGGGCATCACTTGATGTGTCAACACCGTCTTGAGCATGATCTTGCCCTTGGTCATGTTCTTGAGGACGAGGGCCTTCATGTTGTTCTTCGGAAGCATGTGGGCCTTGGGTTGGTGATGGCTCCACTTGAGTGGAGCATTGTCCTTCTCCTTCGGCCACAAGGGGTTCCTCAATGGGTATGATAAAACCAACACCCATTCTTCTTATGGCTTGAGGAGGAATTTCATCACCTACATCACAAGTGCCACTTTGCTCCACTTGGGAGCCGTTATTCTCATCAAACTCCACGTTACATGTCTCCTCAATAAGTCCCGTGGATTTATTGAGGACACGGTAAGCATGAGAGTTTGTAGCATAACCAACAAATATGCCCTCATAAGCTCTAGCCTCAAATTTAGACAACCGGACACCTTTCTTGAGAATGAAACACTTACACCCGAACACCCGAAAGTACTTGAGGTTGGGCTTTTTACTGGTGAGTATCTCATATGGAGTCTTGTTCAAGCCCTTGCGGAGGTAGAGCCGATTGGATGCATGACACGTGGTGTTGATGGCTTCGGCCCAAAAGTTGTACGGAGACTTGAACTCCGCCATCATGGTCCTTGTCGCATCCATCAACGTCCGGTTCTTCCTCTCCGCAACACCGTTTTGTTGAGGGGTGTAAGGTGCGGAATATTGATGCTTGATCCCCTCATCACTAAGAAACTCATCCAAGGTGTAGTTCTTGTACTCGGTGCCGTTGTCACTTCTTATTGTCAAGATCTTTGCATTGTGTTGACGTTGTGCTTCATTTGCAAAGTCAATGACGGTTTGTACCTTGAATTGTTGACAGGAGCAATTGGTAGCCCACAAGGGCCGACTCATTACGATGTGATGAGTCGGGTCTTCAAATAAGTGAGCCAACAATGATTTTGCATTAGCCCCCAAGTGTCATGGTGCATGCTTGCAGCGACATGAGACTTGTGTATTTGATGTAATCCCAACTTGAATAATGTAGCCCCCAAGTGCTGAGTCGTAAGCCTGCAGCGACTCGGGACTATTCCTTTAATTGTAGAATAAATCCTATCCATTGATAAAATAATAGCCATTGCGCCAAAGCGACTTTGAATACCTCATCTGTTGATAACCATAATAAAAAATCTAGCCATGTTGGCTATTTAAAGATTTGAATAATATACTCAATGATTTATAAGCGCATGATTCCAATGGCACAATCCAAAAATATATACTTGCGACTTATAGTCCAAAGCCAGACCGGTTTAATAAACACTAGATAATTTATCATCATATTGGCGACTTATAGTCGAAAGCCAGGTCGGGTTAATAAACGCCGGTGATTTATAATCATGCTTTATTCAACCTACTTCTGCATACAACAAGTTTAAAGTGTCCTGGCGGTTTACCGCCAGACGGGTCATAATGCCCAACATATAATCCGGGTTTATAACTAAGGCTGCACTTAAGAATAATCAAATATGAAATAGATCATACCTGTGACATTGAATCACATCGTTGGTTTACCAACTTTTTTTTAGTAAGGGTGATAACCCAAATCTTGAGTATGATAACTCCCGTCATATTTTGCTGGTTTGTAATAAAACCGTGTCGGGTTGTAATAAACACCGGATAATTATCCTGGCAACTTACAGTCAACGCCAGACCGGGCTAACAAAACTCTGGTTTATAATTGAGTTTGTACTAACAACTGATAGTTGAAAGCGTGTGCCTGGTTAAGAAATACCGGACTGATGAAATGACTTATAGTCTGGCCGGGTCAATGGACGCCGGTTTACCTTAAAACCTTATCAAAGGAGAAGAAACTTTGACAAAAAGCAAATGAAAAAACTTGTAGTCGAGGCTTTTCAAGGGCTGCCAGGCCCAAACTCGAGACTTTTCATGGGCTGCCAGGCCGCTGAGTTAAACCATTTGACAAAGCCTTTTAAGATGGGCCTCCAACTAACCAATCGTCGTTTTAACTTTGACAAGTTCAGGGTATGTATAAGAGTAACTTGTCAAACGTTCGGCGGGTCATGCCAGGATTACCTGGATAGGAGTGGCTTACTTGATGAAGGCAGGTTAACCCGGGGTTTTAGGTGAATACACCAGGCTTCCAAGCCGTGGGTCGATACCCAATTACAAAGATCCTTTCAAACTCTTTGTTACTTTACACAAAGAGCCCCCAAGTAACTTTGTGAGTTGTGCTCAATGGGTGCCTATGTTTGAGTTGTGCGTAGAAACAAGACTCTCTTTGGCCCTTTGGGTGTGAAGCTCCCAAGCTTTATTGTGGCGTGATAGCTGGATTAATGGACAGGACTCCGCTTTGCAAGCAGAAGCTCCCATGTGATATATTTCTAAGTTGTGCTCGCCGGGTGCCTATGTTTGAGTTGTGGTGTGCAACAAACTCTCTTTGGCCCCTGATGATAATATTGTCTTGATAGCTGCATCAAGAGGGTAGTAACGCCATGTTCTCTTTGGTGAATACACCTATGTTTGAACAGGAAGCCCCCAAGTAATTATATGAAGATGAGCCCATAAGGCAGAACTATAACGCCCTCGATGCGGCTATAGCTCCCACGTGTCGAGGCACGACTTAGAGACATAACCGCATTGAAAGCAATGTCGCAAGTCAGGCAATCATTACAACATCCCATGTAATATATGATAAAGGGGGAGATAACATAGTTGGCTTACACTCGCCATGTCACATCAGAGTACATAAATAACATCCATCAAACAAACACTCATGGCCCGACTACGGCGCCAAAATAGAAAAGAACCCAACATGCGACAAGGTCCTGAATTGATAACCCCCAACTAGGCACCACTACTGATCATCCGGAAAAGACACGTAGTATCCCTGAGAGTCCTCGTCGAACTCCCACTTGAGCTCGTACTCGTCAACTGGAGCAGTATCACCTGGACCTGCATCTGGAGTTGTAGTATCTGTGAGCCACAGGGACTCAGCAATCTCACACCCACGCGATCAAAACTATTTAAGCTCATAGGAATGGATAAGGCAAATATATGTGGAGCTGCAGCAAGCGACTAGCATATGTGGTGGCTAACTTATACGCAAGAGAGAGCGAGAAGAGAAGGCGAAGCACGAGCGAGAATCTAAAGGAACATCCTGCGCAAGCATAACTCCAACACCGTGTCCACTTCCCGGACTCCGCCGAGAAGGGGCCATCACGGTAACACACACGGTCGATTCATTTTAATTAAGTTTAGCTCAAGTCATCTACAACCGGACGTTAACAAATTCCCATCTGCCCATAACCGCGGGCACGGCTTTCGAAAGATCAATCCCTGCAGGGGGGTCCCAACTTAGCCCATAACAAGCTCTCACGGTCAACGAAGGAATAGACCTCCACCCAAGACACACCGATCAGACTCGGTATCTCGGTACAACAAGATGATTCGACAGGTTAAAACAAGTCCAGCAACACCGCCCGAATGTGCCGACAAATCCCGATAGGAGCTGCACATATCTCTTTCTCAGGGCACACTCAGATGAGCAATCCGTACAACTAAAACCAAACCTCGAGTTTCCCCGAGGTGGCGCTGCACAGGGCTCTAGTTCGGACCAACACTCAGAGGAGCACTGGCCCGTGGGGGGGGCTAAAATAAAGATGACCTTTGGGCTCCGGAAACCCAAGGGAAAAAGGGCTAGGTGGCAAATGGTAAAACCAATGTTGGGCATTGCTGGAAAAGCTTTAATCAAGGCGAACTATCAAGGGGTTCCCATTATAGCCCAACCGCGTAAGGGACGCACAATCCGGGAACATAACACCGATATGACGGAAACTAGGGCGGCAAGAGTGGAACAAAACACTAGGCGAGAGGCCGAGCCTTCCACCCTTTACCAAGTATATAGATGCATTAAGATAACATAGCAATATAATGATATCCCAACAAGTAAATAGATGTTCCAACAAGGAACGGCTCCAATCTTCACCTGCAACTAACAACGCTATAAGAAGGGCTGAGCAAAGCGGTAACATAGCCAATCAACGGTTTGCTAGGACAATGGTGGGTTAGAGGTTCAACATGGCAATTGGGAGGCTGACAAGCAAAAGGTAGGCATCGTAGCAGTGGCAAAGCAAAAGAGCGAGCAGACTAGCATAGCAAAGATAGTAGTGATTTCGAGGGTATGATCATCTTGCCTGCACAGTTGTCAGAGTTGACTGGATCCTCACAAGCAAACTCAACGGGCTCCTCGGTAGCGAACTCGTCTCCCGGCTCTACCCAACAAGACAAACAAGCAACAAGGATACAATCAACCACGGGCAAGACCAAGCAATATGATGAAATGACGATATGCTATGCGGGATGCGATGCGGGATGCAAAATGCAAGATATGACAGGAAATGCATGAACCTGGCATCAACTTGGAAAACCAAGTGTGCCGCTGGATAGAGGGGATGAAATCGCTTGAAAACGATATAAAGATCATAGGAATCGGGGCTACGGTTTAGAAATGGCAAGCGTTTTAAGATATGACACCGGTCTGCGATTTACAGCAAGTAGGCATCTAAATGCAACGAAATGAACATGCTACAGCCACCAAACATGAAAACAAAATACATGGCAGTGAAGTACACAAGATGGTTGACAAAACACTAGCAATGAGCCATAGGCAAATTCATCCATTAAGAGGTTCAAACAAGCATGGCTAAAACGCAAATGCAAAACAGATTTCAGACTTAGTGAAATTAACACTAGTCTGAAATTTCAGATCACGATGCTCTCTTCGGAGCAGCAAAACAACATGATAGAAAACCTGAACATGACAAGTAAGAACATGGCATGGAGCTACTCAACAAGCTTAACAAAACACCCAAAGTGACCTGGGGCCAAAAGGGTTCAAAAAATACTCTACCGAGCTCACGAACATCGCTCGAACACAATCAGTTTTCAGACTTAGTGAAAACTGAGACATGCTGAAATTTAACTCACGAAGGCATGTAAACGAGCTCGATGCACTCACTACGGTGCAAGTCCTGGCAAGAAAAGCATATAACCAGCAAGAAGGCACAAAGTGCTAGCTACACATGGCAAGAACGAAGGCATAGCATGCATGGAACACTAACGGTAGCATCGGCGAAATCGCAAACAAGTTGACGATCTGCCCAGATTAACAACGAAGCAAAAGTTGAGCTCGAATGAGTCAACCTAGAGCACTCCACAAATGTCAACAAAGACATGGATGGATAGAGCATAACTTAAATATCAAAACTCCCTTACTGATCATCCTCAAAAGAGGCACGGATCACTAGGAAACAAGCTGGACATATAGCATCATGAACTAAAATATCCCAGACTTAGTGAAAATCACTAAGTCCCTGAAATCTGCAATCTCAGGTACCTCTCTTCGCAAGCTTGCACAAGACAACACACACATCCTAAAAATGCATGGGTGGCACCTCTGGAAAGAAGACAAAATGCTTCACAATACATCCCAAAGGGGCACAGGCATATCATGCACGGATTAAATATAGCAAAAATGACAAAAGTGCAAGATGAACTAACGGATCTGCAATTTAACTCACGAAGCCTCCTTCTAACAGCATTTTGGGTATCAAGATGATCTCAAATGCAAATGATGCAATGGAATGAAATGATGTACATGTCGAGACGAAGATTCTGATATATCATACGCCTAAAACGGATCTACGGTTGCGGAGATACGAGCAGTCAAAGATAGCATAAAAAATCTGGGAGTTAGGGTTTCGGGGGAGAGGTCAACCTAGCCCAGATCCAGATCTGGATCGGCACGCTTCCCGAGGCGGCGCCGGAGACACTGTAGCAGCCGGAGGAGCTCGTCGCCGGAGCCGGTGGAGGAGGGGAGACCGGCGAGGCGGCGGGGAGAGGCCGGGGGCGGCGCCCGGCGGCGGTGGACGCGGCCCGCGCGCCGGCGAGGGCGGCGGCGGCCGGCGCCGATGTTCCCGGGCGGCGAGGGAGCCGCGGGCGGCGGCGCGGAGGCGGCGGCGGACTCCGGTCGGGGCGCGGCGGCCCGTGGCGACGGCGGCCACCGGCGCCGGAGGTGGCGGCGGCGGACGGAGGAGGAGGCGGCGGGGAGGCTGCGGGCCGGGGAGGGCCCGATCCGGGCTGGCGGCGGCGATGTGGGCCTCGCCCACGTGGCGATCGGCGGTTGGACGAGGGACGCGGCGGCGGACGCGTCCGGCTGGGGGCGGACGTGTCCGTCGGTGCGGGGAGGTTTTT
>NC_041390.1:419029601-419032448 GCF_002162155.2 Triticum dicoccoides | reverse complement strand
GTGATCGAACGCTCTAGGACATGGAGCAGAGTTTGGTGGGTTTTGGGCCAAATTTGGGGGGTGTTGGGCTGCAACACACACGAGGCCTTTTCGGTCCCTCGGTTAACCGTTGGAGTATCAAACGAAGTCCAAATGACCCGAAACTTGACAGGCGGTCTACCGGTAGTAAACCAAGGCCGCTTGGCAAGACTCGGTCCAATCCGGAAATGTTTAAACCCCACACAAGAAAGAAAGGTAGAAATGACCACCGGAGGAGAACGGAACGCCGGATTGCAAAACGGACAACGGGGAAAATGCTCGAATGCATGAGATGAACATGTATGCAAAAGCAATGCACGTGAAAACATGATAAGGGATGCACGAAAAGAAAAACAACACACGGAGACAAAGACCCGAACCCGAGAAATAAATATAACTTAGCGCCGGAGACGGCAAGAGTTGGATACAAATATGGAAAGTTACATCTGGGGCGTTACAAGAACACCCATGTTTGAACCGCGCGTCAGGGCAACAGGTCCTCTTGGGCAACCTTTAACTTTTTACAAGAGATAAATTCTTCTTAAACCGGTATTTTGAACCGGCTATCTAGAGCTTCAAAGCTTTGTGGGAGATAACTTTTCCTTAAGCCGGATATTAAACCGGAATCCTTCTTTTTAAGCCGGAAATTTTCTGACGGCCTTTAAATTTGCACCAATATGATGGTTTTGGGCCCTGCATTAGACAACCTTGCTAGCCGGAGTAATTGCTCTGTTAAAGAAGGCAATATAAAATATAATGGATGGATTTCATTTGATATATCATGCCAGGGGTTATCCACCATGGAGTTGACGATCACCATAGTGAAGCGGAAGTTAATCACGGGCGGGTCGACCGTGGGAGCAGATGGATGAGTCGGCTGCAATCTTATAAACCGGTGCAGACGGGCGAGTCAATCGCAGGCACAGTCCGAGCGAGTTGGTGTAGTTTAAGCTGCACGGGCGGCGGTTTGCGCACATTTGTTTAATAGCAAGTCAGCGCGGTTACCGATGGATGATGATGCTAATGCATACTCCATAAGCATGGCATGACACCACCTTTACAATGAATCATTGCCCTGCACATGAAAATATATAGACCAAAATAATTGCTCTCTTTGATTAAAATATGTACTAACAGTAGATAGAAACAATAGCACCTGGTATATTTCATCGAATGGACTATTAGATGATGTTGAATAGCGTCAGACGATCGCCTAGACATATGTCTGATAAAACAACAACACCCACGTAGCCTTTCCCCCTTTTTTATGTAGTACTTCCTTGTTTTCCTGTACTGCTTATTTTTCTTTTAAAGGCCTAAGGCCTATCTCTGTATCCACCAGCGTTAATAGATAATTAAGGCCATCCTCCTGAGACTGATCCGACGGACACTGATCTCAAACCTCCAAAGTTTCTTCCCAATTGAACAGGGAGTAGAATGCAACCAGCAGAAGCAAACCACGGGTCGAGACCAGAACAGAGCCTGGCCCGGCGACTTAGAACTTGGAAGCACGGTGACGCACGCATGATGGCCGCAAAGGCGCTGGATCGGGCGTCTTGGACGGAAGGTGAGCCACAACGGCAATCGGTGATTCAGCAACGGCGGGTCAGATGCAAACGCAAGTTCTCAGCAATGGCGGCTTTCGAACACACCAGCGGTTCACCGATCAGCCATGGCAACCGGTCCAGCCAGCGAACTGCAGAGCAACTGGCGCAAGGCGAAGGAGCGTAAAGCGGGGGCAAGGCCAGGACAGCAAAGTAACGGCTCCCTGGAGACGGCAAGGCAGCTTGGCGCGATTGCGTGGGCGATGCTGTGGGGCTTCGGCTCCTGGTGGAGCAGGGCTTCGGCAGACGTGATTGCGCAAGTGCCATAGTGGAAGTAGGAGCTGACGACGGGCCGCACAGCGCGCGAGCCGGAGGCCGCGGCAGAGGCACGACGACTCAACGGCGACGTGAACCGGGGGCGAAGAACAGCAGCGACTCAGGGCCGGCCTGACGGAAATCGCCAGAAACAAGGTCGGCATCCCATGGTGACGCACAACTCGCTGCAGAGGCGAGCCGAAAACCGGGGTGATCCATGGTGACCTGGCAGAGGCGGGTCAAGGCAGAGACTAGGTCGGATTGTGGCCATTGCGCTGAACAAAGGGAAGCCTTGGCGGATCAAAGGTGCGCGGGGGCGGTTTGACAGCAGCAGCAGAGGTTTGACGAAGATGAACCAGCGCGGGCGGATAGCGGCTTGAATCCGAGCACGGCCCAATGCATCGATCGAGGTTGGCCAACTGGGGCCGCTTGTAGGCGAGGTGTGACGGCGACTGGTATAGCCATGGACAGAGGCGACGCCTAGCAGGGAAAGGCGGGCGGTGACTTGCAGCCATAGAAACGGCAATAGCTCAGTGCGGTGATGGCCGCGGAAACGGGTCGAAGCAGAGGCAACCGTGGCACCGGGGTTGCTCGGCGACTCGTAGGCAGCCGTATTACACGCGCCAAGCCGGTTTGGAGCAGGCAACCTGTGACGCCCGGGTATTTAAGCTACAGTGGGCCTTTGCTAATGATGCCACGTCACCTCGATTACTGTTGCTATCCTCGCAATAATTCGAAACCGTTCAAATTCAAAATTCAAATTGATGAAAACAATAAAAGTTTTCAAAATTTAAAATAAAATTGTTCAGTGGTTGACGAATATTACAAAGGGAATTATAGTGCAACAGACATATTTCTATAAAATGGCTAAATGGATTAAATGATTTAAACAGAAAAGAAATAATAAAAGAAAATGCAAAAGGAAAGAAAAACAGAAAACCAAAAAGAAAAAAAAAGGAGGGAAGCCCCC
>NC_041390.1:419021203-419027947 GCF_002162155.2 Triticum dicoccoides | reverse complement strand
CCCCTAACCTATCGAACCCGCAACTTTCCCCCTCCGGCTCCTCTGCCCGAGAACACGAAACACCGGGAATACTTTCCCGGATGTTTTCCCCCCTTCACCGGTATCACCTACTACCGCGTTAGGGCACACCGAACACCGCGTATTGCCTTGATATATTTTGTGGTGCTTTGTTTGCTCTGTATTCATTATTTCTTCCCCCTCTTCTCTCCGGTAGACTACGAGACCGACGCTGCTGCTGACCAGTTCGACTACGGAGTTGACGACCCCTCCTTCTTGCCAGAGCAACCAGGCAAGCCCCCCCCTTGATCACCAGATATCGCCTATTCTCCTCTATACTGCTTGCATTAGAGTAGTGTAGCATGTTACTGCTTTCCGTTAATCCTATTCTGATGCATAGCCTGTCATTGCTGCTACAGTCATTGATACCTTACCCGCAATCCTAAGTGCTTAGTATAGGATGCTAGTTTATCATCATTGGCCCTACATTCTTGTCCGTCTGCCTTGCTATACTATCGGGCCGTGATCACATTGGGAGGTGATCACGGGTATATACTATACATACATACATACTATACAGATGGTGACTAAAGTCGGGTCAGCTCATTGAGTACCCGCAAGTGATTCTGACGAGGGGGCTGAAAGGACAGGTGGCTCCATCCCGGTAGAGGTGGGCCTGGGTTCCCGACGGCCCTCGACTGTTACTTTGTGGCGGAGCGACAGGGCAGGTTGAGACCACCTAGGAGACAGGTGGGCCTGGCCCTGTTCAGCGTTCGCGGATACTTAACACGCTTAACGAGATCTTGGTATTTGATCTGAGTCGGCTACGAGCCTATACGCACTAACCATCTACGCGGGAGTAGTTATGGGTATCCCGGCGTCGTGGTATCAGCCGAAGCACTTCAGACGTCAGCGACGGAGCGGCGCGCGCCGGATTGGAACGTAAGCCTGCTCTTGTATTAAGGGGGCTAGTTCTGCTTCCGGCCGCCCTCGCAACGTGCAGGTGTGCTATGGGCGATGGGCCCAGACCCCTGTGCGCTTAGGTTTAGACCGGCGTGCTGGCCTCTCTGTTTTGCCTAGGTGGGGCTGCGACGTGTTGATCTTCCGAGGCCGGGCATGACCCAGGAAAGTGTGTCCGGCCAAATGGGATCGAGCGTGTTGGGTTATGTGGTGCACCCCTGCAGGGAAGTTAATCTATTCGAATAGCCGTGATCTTCGGTAATAGGACGACTTGGAGTTGTACCTTGACCTTATGACAACTAGAACCGGATACTTAATAAAACACACCCTTCCAAGTGCCAGATACAACCGGTGGTCGCTCTACCTCAGGGATATGAGGAGGGGATCGCCGGGTAGGATTATGCTATGAGATGTTACTTGGAGATGCTACTTGGAGGACTTCGACCTACCCTCTTCTGCCTGTTGCAAGACGAAGGTGACCAGAAGCGTAGTCTTCGATAAGACTAGCTATCCCCCTCTTATTCTGGCATTCTGCAGTTCAGTCCACTGATATGGCCCTTTACACATATACCCATGCATATGTAGTGTAGTTCCTTGCTTGCGAGTACTTTGGATGAGTACTCACGGTTGCTTTCTCCCCCCTTTTCCCCCTTTCCCTTCTTTCTGGTTGTCGCAACCAGATGCTGGAGTCCAGGAGCCAGACGCCACCGTCGACGACGACCCCTACTGCACCGGAGGTGCCTACTACTACGTGCTGCCCGCTGATGACGACCAGGAGTAGTTAGGAGGATCCCAGGCAGGAGGCCTGCGCCTCTTTCGATCTGTATCCCAGTTTGTGCTAGCCATCTTATGGCAACTTGTTTAACTTATGTCTGTACTCAGATATTGTTGCTTCCGCTGACTCGTCTATGATCGAGCACTTGTATTCGAGCCCTCGAGGCCCCTGGCTTGTATTATGATGCTTGTATGACTTATTTTATGTTTTAGAGTTGTGTTGTGATATCTTCCCGTGAGTCCCTGATCTTGATCGTACACATTTGCGTGCATGATTAGTGTACGATTGAATCGGGGGCGTCACAAGTTGGTATCAGAGCCGACTGCCTGTAGGAATCCCCCTTCCACACTCCTTGGCCGAAGTCGAGTCTAGACATTACAAAAACTTTTACTAACTTGGCTGTGTGCCTTACGGGCCCACGTCGCCATCGGGTGGTACTAGGATCTTTTACTCCTCGACCTTTACTCTGGGACTCTGATCTCTCTTCTATTCGGGTTAAACAAAATTTACTAAATCTAACATTAGGATCTCGTTATCACTTTCACCCGGAGAGCCCCTTATTACTGATGATCGTCTGCTACACCAGAAGACCCTGAAGATACTCTCCGCTGTTAACTCGAGAACTTGTGTTCATCGCGTTTGCAATTCCCCTTCCACCGTAAACCCTTATGGACAACTACTTGCAATTGTTATTCTTACCCTCATCCCCAGTTGCTCTTGTTATTACAAGATGTCCTGAAATACTCTTCGTTATTCCGAGAATTCTTTACGCTTACTGCCCTGCAGTTCCTTGCTGCATGAATACCCCTACGGATAATTACTCGCGCTTGCCGAGTATCCGCTCATCCCCAGTTGTTCATGTGTTTCACAAAAGACTTTGAAATACTATTCAATCCTCCGAAAATCTTTAGCAGCTTTATTGCTCTGCAAATACTTGTCTACTAGCATTATGGATGCTTCCCATATATCTGGCAATATTCACTAGTATCTTTTGACACCGTCATTTTGATCCTATTGATTCGACATGTGTGCGAATGCACACAATCATCTATCAGCCCTTCTAACTTATCTTTCCGAATGAGACATCGTTTTTGAACATGAGCTGGTTCTCGACCAAACTATTTGTCGCCAATTGTGCCTCTGGTTTATCCAACTTATCCATCCTTGGTCAGAGCGACTGCTTCTGAATTTTTGTTTTGGAAATCATAATTCCTTTGTTATCTAAGCATCGGATTATTCCGATGTTCTATAATATGATGCCCGTGCATTCTTTCTGGAATACCGATACTCACCTCAACTCCGTTGTGGATTGCCCGATCCATTGTTGGATTGCTATCCGACAGTGTCCTTCATATTCAATCACCTTGTGAGTTCGTCCCCTGATACATAGTGCCTTTGGTAAATTGTATCATCTGCTTGGCCAACCATGCTCTGCTTTCGAGCTGGTGGTATTTACTATTGAAGTGTGTGGTATATGTTCCTAAGATGCCCTGAAGGGTTGAACATATGCCTTCTCTAAACCGTGTGAACCCGAAGGTTTTCACGAGTCATACTCTTCTGGTGCTTCACCAGATAAAATTTCAGTACTGCAACTTCATCGAACGAGAGAAGTGAATGAAAGGTTGTGCATTGGAGAAGTGGGAGTCGACCTTGAACTTTGTGTTCATGCCCATGGACCCGATGTACATCTTCTCATCGAAGCTTCTTTTAAAATCAATTATTCCCTTGGTATAAGTTCATCTTATATCTAGGATCTGGCCTTTTGCAACCGTGGTTCTGACCATGATTGTTCTTCTTTGATCTCATTTCTCGGACAAGTTAAAGAAATTGTCTTCTATGGATCAATACACCAGTCCCACCTTTACTTTGATCTTGTGTCGAGTATTACCCCCCTGGTATCTCGAGACTATCATGGAACTGCATAACTCCTTATGAGTTCTTCATCAAGTGCTACCTGCCCACTGATTCCAATTTTTCGCGGGCTCTGAGTTATTGAACACTCAAGACACCGATAACTGAACCGAGTCCGCTCTACGGTTCAACAACTCTTCAGTAAGCTTCTATAAGTACGAGTTTGTACCCGATCGCGCCATTCCTAGCCTGTTTGGCTATATCATTGTCGTGACGATTCTAATTGTGCTACCTAGTCCTTATTCTCGGAGCACCAATTTTCGACGATGAACTAACCTTACGTCGATCCTAATCGTCATATCAATTCGCCTTGAACAACAAGCTTGGTTTCGAGTTTGTGTCGTAAATGTGGTTCGAATAACCTCTTGCTCATCATGCCTTTGACTTGATGTCGTCGCTGATTGACTACATCTGCATGAAATCTCTCGACAAATGTGTCGTGATCATCATCAACTTTATGAGCTCTTCCAGGAATTCAATTGAATTCATGATGGGTAATACCATCCTTGCCCCTCGATGATTCCTGTTCTCATCGACCACTTTATTGCCTTTCGTTCAACACAACTTGTTCGTGTTTTGTGTATACCTTGAGTTCCTTGCTATCCAGCAATTGTTCTTCTTTACCTTGGAGTATTACCATCCTTTATGTCAAGGATGTCGTGGGAATTTCACCACCTCTTAATAATTCTTGATATCTTAATACTTCTTGCCATCTTCGTTCATTCCTTGGTCCCCGTATTGTCTTCAACCGGAATACCGACAATGGAGCTATG
Source organism: Triticum dicoccoides (assembly GCF_002162155.2). NCBI lineage: Eukaryota > Viridiplantae > Streptophyta > Magnoliopsida > Poales > Poaceae > Triticum > Triticum dicoccoides. The sequence continues at coordinate 419,023,531 of NC_041390.1, read as the reverse complement.
AGGTGTGAATTCAAAACTTCTAGCAACCCTATTGCTTTGAAGTGAATGGGCGATAGTTCATTCTAAGTCCTTCGCTAATTGAATCACCATTCTAACATTGGTCGTGCAACCCAACCTATACTTCGGGCGCGCCCTTCAACCAATGTTTAATTGTGTATGTTCTCCTCGAGCATACTTCCTTATATCATTTGATCTGACAAATGTTATCTCCTTGTTCACTTAATGGTGGAAATCCATCTTTTGGGAATCTCGGTGAATTGTCGTTGAGTTCACCAGACACCTCCTTGTCCTCTCCTTGGTTTAATGGTGAACTATTGCTTCAGGAACCCGCTCCCATAGTTCATTTCCTGAGAAGCTTGCAATGCCATTTCAACGATTTGTGTTGCGCCTTTTCTTCTCGGACATCCTGAGTCTCAGGTATCCTGACACCAATCGGATCTGAATCTCGGTCAGATATGATGGTTGGGACAACTTTCCAAGAGTTATGACGTTGATCCTTTGATGACCCGGTAACATGATGTCATGCCTAGCACCCCCCCCCCCCCGGCTGGAGGACCTATCATTATAGATTCCTTTTCAGCAGGTTATCCATTCATCCATGAGGAAATTGTAAGACTTATTCTACAAGTTATTCTTGATGGATCCTTCGTGTTTCCAAAGTCTAATCTTCACCTGAAGACCATGTCACTGCTATCTCGAAGCATGTCAATGGTACTCCGATTTTCAACAGGCACGTTTGAAGCACGATGCTATATTTTAATTATCAATTATCCTAACACCGATGTATGAGTAATATCATGAGATTCCTCCCCCCTTACCTAAATGGTTTTCTACTTTATATCCTGTCATGGATATCTTGCTCTGCTTGTCCTTGGGAAGGATATACCCTCGAAATATGTGATTAAACATATTTTCCATTCCATTGTTCTATTTGATCTGATGATCACCTTTTCCTTTCTGTTGTTTTGTTTAACCTTTCTTGTGGTCTATATGATCTACGCAGTAATGTTCTCCTGCTTATGTAAACACCTCGGTGTACAACTCTGTCAGCAAGACCCTGTTTCTATTGTTGATGGCATTTAGGTAACCGCCGATGGATGAGAACTTTGCCTCTTGGCCCGCCTCGTTCAACGAGCAGAAAAATAGTTCTCTTCGTCCCTCGCCCTTGGTATCGACGTTGTCGCCGACATAATCGACAGGCTACCCCCTGACATGCCTTGCTTGCATGATCACGCAAGACGTCTCCGCCCTTCCTACTTCTAACCCACATGGTGGGCCCATAACCCACAGGTCCACTGGATCGAAACCTGACTCTCCGGCACACCCATATCTCCGAAGTTATTCCTCACGATTGGCTTCGTATGAAGATCACCAGCACCTTCCTAGAGACGATCTATTCTGGTACCAGATGCAATACTTATTCTCGTTGCTCTGAACCCCTTTCACCCTTTGTTTCAGGCATCGAACGATTGCCTGCCCGCTCGAAACTTCCCAGGATACCTCCTTACTTTGCTCTTGATATTTTCTTAAGTTTCGGTTCGAGAGTTACTTTCCGCCACCTTCCTTGATGTTGTCGACCCGATAGTCAACCTTGCCGAGGTCCGTTCTCCCAGAATGCCCACCCTTTATTCCTTCGTAAGTACGATGGAGTTCCGGAAGAAAGGACGCCGACTTCATCTTGATGACCTAAAGCAGAGAAATGAAGATATCAATGTATTGGACCGGCCTCTTCGAGAAGAGCAGGCCAGGATGAGAAGAATCGCTAGATTCGTTACCAAGCTTCCCCCCTTACACCCCTCTTAAATCTCGGGACGAGATTTCTTGTAGTGGAGGAGAATTGTGACGCCCGGGTATTTAAGCTACAGTGGGCCTTTGCTAATGATGCCACGTCACCTCGATTACTGTTGCTATCCTCGCAATAATTCGAAACCGTTCAAATTCAAAATTCAAATTGATGAAAACAATAAAAGTTTTCAAAATTTAAAATAAAATTGTTCGGTGGTTGACGAATATTACAAAGGGAATTATAGTGCAACAGACATATTTCTATAAAATGGCTAAATGGATTAAATGATTTAAACAGAAAAGAAATAATAAAAGAAAATGCAAAAGGAAAGAAAAACAGAAAACCAAAAAGAAAAAAAAACAAAAGGAGGGAAGCCCCCCCCCCTGCTGGACCGCGGCCCAGCTGGCCATCGGGCCAACCAGGCCGGCCCAGGTCGGCCCCCACCCCTCTCCCCTTATCCCCCCACGACGGAAACCCTAGCCCACTCCCGATCCCCACTCTCCCCTCACTCCCCCGATCTGGATCGAGATCGGGGCGACCAC
>NC_041390.1:419015175-419020111 GCF_002162155.2 Triticum dicoccoides | reverse complement strand
CCCCTAACCTATCGAACCCGCAACTTTCCCCCTCCGGCTCCTCTGCCCGAGAACACGAAACACCGGGAATACTTTCCCGGATGTTTTCCCCCCTTCACCGGTATCACCTACTACCGCGTTAGGGCACACCGAACACCGCGTATTGCCTTGATATATTTTGTGGTGCTTTGTTTGCTCTGTATTCATTATTTCTTCCCCCTCTTCTCTCCGGTAGACTACGAGACCGACGCTGCTGCTGACCAGTTCGACTACGGAGTTGACGACCCCTCCTTCTTGCCAGAGCAACCAGGCAAGCCCCCCCCTTGATCACCAGATATCGCCTATTCTCCTCTATACTGCTTGCATTAGAGTAGTGTAGCATGTTACTGCTTTCCGTTAATCCTATTCTGATGCATAGCCTGTCATTGCTGCTACAGTCATTGATACCTTACCCGCAATCCTAAGTGCTTAGTATAGGATGCTAGTTTATCATCATTGGCCCTACATTCTTGTCCGTATGCCTTGCTATACTATCGGGCCGTGATCACATTGGGAGGTGATCACGGGTATATACTATACATACATACATACTATACAGATGGTGACTAAAGTCGGGTCAGCTCATTGAGTACCCGCAAGTGATTCTGACGAGGGGGCTGAAAGGACAGGTGGCTCCATCCCGGTAGAGGTGGGCCTGGGTTCCCGACGGCCCTCGACTGTTACTTTGTGGCGGAGCGACAGGGCAGGTTGAGACCACCTAGGAGACAGGTGGGCCTGGCCCTGTTCAGCGTTCGCGGATACTTAACACGCTTAACGAGATCTTGGTATTTGATCTGAGTCGGCTACGAGCCTATACGCACTAACCATCTACGCGGGAGTAGTTATGGGTATCCCGGCGTCGTGGTATCAGCCGAAGCACTTCAGACGTCAGCGACGGAGCGGCGCGCGCCGAATTGGACTGGAACGCCACTAGGCTAGGTCTGCTTTCGGCCGCCCTCGCAACATGCAGGTGTGCTATGGGCGATGGGCCCAGACCCCTGTGCGCTTAGGTTTAGACCGGCGTGCTGGCCTCTCTGTTGTGCCTAGGTGGGGCTGCGACGTGTTGATCTTCCGCGGCCGGTCATGACCCAGGAAAGTGTGTCCGGCCAAATGGGATCAAGCGTGTTGGGTTATGTGGTGCACCCCTGCAGGGAAGTTTAATCTATTCGAATAGCCGTGATCTTCGGTAACAGGACGACTTGGAGTTGTACCTTGACCTTATGACAACTAGAACCGGATACTTAATAAAACACACCCTTCAAAGTTCCACAGACAACCCGGTGATCGCTTTTCCGCAGGGCGACGAGGAGAGGATCGCCGGGTAGGTTTATGCTATGCGATGCTACTTGGAGATGCTACTTGGAGATGCTACTTGGAGGACTTCAATCTACTCTCTTCTACATGCTGCGAGGCGGAGGCTGCCAGAAGCGTAGTCTTCGATAGGATTAGCTATCCCCCTCTTATTCTGGCATTCTGCAGTTCAGTCCACTGATATGGCCTCCTTACACATATACCCATGCATATGTAGTGTAGTTCCTTGCTTGCGAGTACTTTGGATGAGTACTCACGGTTGCTTTCTCCCCCCTTTTTCCCCCTTTCCTTTCTTTCTGGTTGTCGCAACCAGATGTTGGAGTCCAGGAGCCAGACGCCACCGTCAACGACGACCCCTACTACACCGGAGGTGCCTACTACTACGTGCTGCCCGCTGACGACGACCTGGAGTAGTTAGGAGGATCCCAGGCAGGAGGCCTGCGCCTCTTTCGATCTGTATCCCAGTTTGTGCTAGCCTTCTTAAGGCACACTTGTTTAACTTATGTCTGTACTCAGATATTGTTGCTTCCGCTGACTCGTCTATGATCGAGCACTTGTATTCGAGCCCTCGAGGCCCCTGGCTTGTATTATGATGCTTGTATGACTTATTTTTATTTGTAGAGTTGTGTTGTGATATCTTCCCGTGAGTCCCTGATCTTGATCGTACACATTTGGGTGCATGATTAGTGTACGATTGAATCGGGGGCGTCATACAACCCGAAGTGGAAACGAGGCCGTAGCGGAGCCGGATCAAGACCGTAGCCGTGCAGATCGAAGACGAGGCGGAGCCGGATCAAGACCACGACATGAAACTCGGAGAACCAGCCGCAACGGAGATGGCGTCAGGTTGCAGCGGCTCATGAAGCGTAGAAACAGTGGTGATTTGAGGCCTGAGATGAGGCAGATTGAAGAAGGGCACCGGGTGGAACGGCGCGCGGCCATGGCCGGTTCAACGCGGGATGCGGCTCGTGGCTTGGAACGGCGCGCTGCTATGGCGACTCGGAGGAGGTAGCCGGGGGGCGCCGGTTTAAAGCAGCAAGGCCGAGCTTGGCTGTGGCGAGCAGTACCTGGCTCGGAGGCGCGTCTTGGGCGCAGAGATGAACCGGCCTCATCGAGGCGCGTCTTGAGCGGGTCGACGAGGCGCACCCGATGCCGCGGCGAGTTGAAGTGGCAGCCTGCACTGACGGTGACTCGGGGCCGGCTTGTGGTCAGAGCGGCGCGGCGGGAGATCGCAGCGACGACTTGCCGGTAGTGGCTACAGCCGGGTCGGGCGTACGCACGGGTATACTCTGTGCGTTAGTTCTTCGGCGGAAACTGGAAAGTGGAACCATCACGCCATAGCAGGAGAATACATCGCGTGAACCGGCGGGAGACCTCGAACGGTGGCGGCTGACGAGGAAACACGAAGCTGGCCATGCCCGTGGAAGCAGTAGTAAACCTGCGGGCGGTTTAGCAAGTGGCTCGGACGGGAGATAAGATGACCCGGAGGTCGAGTCAGCGTCGGGGCACAGCCGTCCGGATCAAGCTCGGAGGAGGAGCTTGGGAAGTAGCCCGGCGGAGATGTACTGCGGTCGCGAGTTAAACCGGCAGTGGCCAGCGCGAGGGCCATGGACGGCGGTTTGATTCGGCCCCAACGGCGATTTGGCGAGGCAGACCAGCGAGCCGGCGGAGGGCTGAGAGGTGTTGCAAGGCCGAGACCGCGGAGGTGTCCCGGTGGGCGAGTGCAGCGACAGATGCGAGTCATCGCTGGAGACTGTAGTGACTTGGTGGTCAAACCCGAGGCAGAGGCGGGTCAGCGCGGTAGTTGGCGAAGCGTGCAGACACAACCTACAGGCCAGGTACTAGCAGAGGTCGTCTTAAGGACGGAGTGGTCGCTTGCCAACGGAGGCCGGTTCAGGCGGAAGCAGGCCAGCGATGTGCAGTCACGGTAACAGAGTCCGGGTCGTAATTGACTTGGCTCACCAATTCTCGTCCGATCAAGTGTCCAAACCGGTATAGTAGCTATTCTCTCCTTTTTCTTCTTTTTGATCTCCACGTTGAGTGGATGTATCTGGTTTGTCCTTTCAGAATGACTAATTCACATCTAGATGTTTTTTAGTGATCTCACATCTAAATGTCCAGCTGTCCGATCTATTTGCTTTGTTTTGATCGAGTGTTTGCCGGATCGCTATCGATCCTCGTATCGTCTTCTCGGGCCGGGAGGCCTACAACGGAGAGGAATTGTTTTTTTGTTTTTTTGTTGGGCCGGCGTCTCCTTTGTTTGATATGGGCTTTTTCGAAATATACGGAGTCTAGCCCAAGAGTACATTAGATGGATACGTTAGCAACCACCGAGTCGTCACTCTCCTTTCGCCTGTTCCGCTCCCCGTGTTCTCCCGTTCCCTCCATCGTTCTTCCATTTTTCTGTTTGTATTTGTTTTGAAATCTGAAGAAAAAGACGACCTGGCCTGTCTGTGTGCTTTGGATATTTTTGTTATGTCTTTGTGTTCTTTTTTTCTTTTCTTGTTCTATACTATAAATTTTTTGTGAGTGTTTCGCCACTAGTTTTTTGTAAGTGTTTCGCCACTATTTGTTTTGAAATCTGAAGAAGAAGAAGAAGACCTGACTTGTTTGTGTGCTTTGGATATTTTTATTATGTCACTATGTTCTTTTATTCTTTTTTCTATACTAGAATTTTTTTTTTGTAAGTGTTTCGCCACTAGTTTTTTCACCATCATTTCACCACTAGTTTTTTGCAGTTGGGTATTTTGGTGCAACTATCTAGGTGTAAATTATCGACTTGCGACTATTTAGGTGTCAATTGTCGAGGGTCCCCAATTGCATGCTGACAATCGACTCGCAGTTGATAACCAGTTGCAACCCGCTCATCGACTCGCAACTAAGGATGTGTGTGTGTGCGTGTGTGTGTGTGTGTCTTTTTGTCACGGGTCTCCAGTTGCATGTCAAGCATCGACTCGCAACTAGGGGGTGTGTTTGTTGAGGACCCCTAGTTGCAAGTTGACCATCGACTCGCAACTAGGGGGTGTGTGTGCCGAGGGTCCCCACGCAACTAGAGGGGTGTGTGTTTGTTGAGGACCCCCAGTTGCAACCCGCTCATCGACTCGCAACTAAGAATGTGTGTGTGTGTAGAGGGTCACTAGTTGCATGTCGATAACCGACTCACAACTAGGGGGTGTGTGTGTCTTTTTGTCAAGGGTCCCCGGTTGCATGTCGACCATCAACTCGCAACTAGGAGGTGTGTTTTTGTTTGAGAACCCCCAGTTGCATGTCGACCATCAACTCGCAACTAGAAGGTGTGTGTTTGTTTGAGAACCCTAGTTGCAAGTTGACCATCAACTCGCAACTAGGGGGTGTGTGTGTGTGCGTCTTTTTGTCAAGGGGTCCCCAGTTGCAAGTTGACCATCAACTCGCAACTAGGGTGGGTGTGTGTGTGTGTGTGTCTTTTTGTCAACGGTCCCCCAATTGCATGTCAAGCATCGACTCACAACTAGGGTGTGTGTGAGGACACCCAGTTGCAAGTTGACCATCGACTCGCAACTAGAATGTGTGTGTGTGTGTATTCGTGGCCCCCAATTGCAAGTTGACCATCAACTCGCAACTAGGGGAT
>NC_041390.1:419014145-419014876 GCF_002162155.2 Triticum dicoccoides | reverse complement strand
CCCACAATTGCAAGTTTACCATCAACTCGCAAGTAGGGTGTGTGTGTGTGTGTCTATCTCTCTCTCTCTCTGTGTGTGTGTGTGTCTCTCAAGGGTCCGCAACTACATGCCGATAGCCAACTGGCAACTAGGGTGTGTGTGTGTGTCTTTTTGTCAAGGGGTCCCCAGTTGCAAGTTGACCATCAACTCGCAACTAGGGTGTGTGTGTGTGTGTGTGTGTCTTTTTGTCACGGGGTCTCAAGTTGCATGTCAAGCATCGACTCGCAATTAGGGGGGGTGTTTGTTGAGGACCCCTAGTTGCAAGTTGACCATCGACTCGCAACTAGGGTGTGTGTGTGCCGAGGGTCCCCTCTCAACTAGACGGGTGTTTGTTTGTTGAGGACCCCCAATTGCAAGTTGCTTATCGACTCGCAACTAAGGATCTCTCTCTGTGTGTGTAGAGGGTCACTAGTTGTATGTCGATAACCGACTCACAACTAGGGGTGTGTGTGTGTGTCTTTTTATCAAGGGTCCCCGGTTGCATGTCGACCATCAACTCGCAACTAGGAGGTGTGTATTTGTTTGAGAACCCCCAGTTACAAGTTGACCATCAACTCGCAACTAGGGGTGTGTGTGTGTGTGTGTCTTTTTGTCAAGGGGCCCCCAGTTGCAAGTTGACCATCAACTCGCAATTATGGTGTGTGTATGTCTTTTTTTCTCAAGGGGACCCCAGTTGCATGTCGAGCATCAAC
>NC_041390.1:419013350-419013992 GCF_002162155.2 Triticum dicoccoides | reverse complement strand
AAGGGCCCGCAACTGCATGTCGATAACCAACTCACAACTAGGGGGGTGCGTGTGTGCGTGTTTTGTTGTGGCCCCCAGTTGCAACCCGCTCATTGACTCGCAACTAAGAATGTGTGTGTGTGTGTCTATAGAGGGTCACTAGTTGCATGTCGATAACCGACTCACAACTAGGGGTGTGTGTGTGTGTGTGTCTTTTTGTCAAGGGTCCCTAGTTGCATGTCGACCATCAACTCGCAATTAGGATGTGTGTGTTTGTTTAGAAACCCCAGTTGCAAGTTGACCATCAACTCGCAACTAGGGTGTGTGTGTGACTCTTTTTGTCAAGGGGTCCCCAGTTGCAAGTTGACCATCAACTTCGCAACTAGGGGGTGTGTGTGTCTCTCTCTTTTTATCAAGGGGTACCCAGTTGCATGTTAAGCATCGACTCGCAACTAGGGGTGTGTGTTTTGTTGAGGACACCCAGTGGCAAGTTGCCCATCGACTCGCAACTAGGTGTGTGTGTGTGTGTGTGTGTGTGTGTGTGTGTGTGTGTTTGTGTGTTTATTCATGGCCCCAGTTGCAAATTGATCATCAACTCGCAACTAGGGGATGTGTGTGTGTGTGTGTTTATTCGTGACTCACAATTGCAAGTTTACCATCAAC
>NC_041390.1:418978540-419013002 GCF_002162155.2 Triticum dicoccoides | reverse complement strand
TCCCCAATTTGCATGTCGATAACCGACTTGCAACTAGAGATGTGTGCGTGTGTGTGTCTTTTTGTCAAGGGGTCCCTAGTTGCATGTCAAGCATCGACTCACAACTAGGGTGTGCATGTTTTGTTGAGGACACCCAGTTGCAAGTTGCCCATTGACTCGCAACTAGGTGTGTGTGTGTGTGTGTGTGTGTGTGTGTTCGTGGCCCCCGGTTGCAAGTTGACCATCCACTCGCAACTAGGGTGTGTGTGTGTGTCTCAAGGGTCCGCAATGCATGTCGATAACCAACTCGCAACTAGGGGGGTGCGTGTGTGTGTGTTTTGTTTTGACCCCCAGTTGCAACCCGCTTGATAACCTTTTTGTCGTGGGTCATTATTTTTTTATAGATCCCAATTCCATTTTTGATAGATCTTTTGTTCGTTTTTGATGGAATAAAAATTTACAAGGTACTTTTCCATAAGAGAAAAAAAGGATTTCTACTTTGTTTTTAATATAACTGCAATTTTTTAGCCCCTAGTTTTTACTGTGATCAATATTGTATAGTCATTGTCTTTTACACAAACAACCTAACTCTATTTATGTAGGAGCATACAGGCCACTTTGGTTCAGCTCAGTTCAACTCAGCGCTGCAAATTGAACTGTAGAACCCGTCGGCTTGCTGGTGAATTTTGTGTAGGTAAGGTTGGGAACTAGGGGGGTTGGGTAGTAGGGGGGTGAGGATTTTGATCCATTGAACTTGAGCCAGGAATTTTTTGATAAAGACTGAATCTGTTAGAGAATTTGTTCAGTAAGACTGAATTTGTTAGATTCATACCAGCTGAACTCATGTTTGTGATACTAAATAATGGGAGGAATATATATGAATAATTGAAGTTTTTCTCCCTCTGTTTGTTCTCACTTATTGCATATTGTATCTAATTGTACACAAACTGTATGTAAAAGATTCAGAAAACTGAATTATTGGTTCAGTCAATTTATCTAGATCTCTCAATCTCTGCTACAGCTACCACTTCTGACATCTAGCTCAAAAATATGCCACACACTGGATCTAGATATGAGTTTTTTTGTCTCTCTTTATTTTTGCAACAACACAACTGATTCAGGCTCTGATCTAGATGTTGTTCACTATCAATTTTTTGTCATAGACCAACCACCAATTTTTTTGTTCCGTCAAGAAAGAAACAAGCAAAAGCATGCTGATTTTCGGATGGGGTTCAGAAGAAGCATATCACACAGAAGGATCTTGAAAGGAAGATTAAGAAAACCCACCTTGGTAAGAGGCACCACTGCCCCGCATTTTTCTCTCCTGCAAGTTTCTCTGTTCCTTTCTCCCAGATCTTCAATTTCTTGTGTGTGTGTTCTTTGTGGTGGTGACAGGGGCAAGATCATCATCACCTGACAAAAAGAACGCCCCACTTTTTTGCCATCTTTTCTATCAAGCTTGTTTACAAGCAAAGTGCCCAAAATTTCTTTTTTGAGACAAGAAGTGCCCACACCTGGAGTCGCACAAGGCCTGGTCCCAAGAATTATTTTTTAGAACAAACAAACAAGCCCACAAACAAAAGGCCTGGGCCAGGAAACTTGCCGGGAGTGTGGGTGGGTGGAGGAGGAGGAGGACGGCCCAGTGTTGGAAGCGTCAAACTAAAAAGGATGAGCAACGACGGGTGACAAACAATCGAACAACAGAACGAACAGGTGGGATCGAGAGGGCTACAAATAGGGTGAGGTCATCTTAGATGTGACATAATTATGTCACATCTAGATGTATCCTAGACAGACCCTTGTCCTTTTCCCCCTTTTGATTTGACTTGCCCTGGAAGATGTGCCTGTGTACACTGCTTGGTTGTACTAGTATGCATGCTTGGGACTTTGGCGTATATGTGCCCCTGTTAAGAGACTTGCATTGACTTACTTGACTCCTCTCCTTATGCAGGCATAGTTTTCCAATTATTCAGCATGTGTGACCGCTGATGCTTGACTTGTGCGTCCGTAACAGGGACCCGCTGAATTGATGAATTTCCAAACGGGCTCCTCCTTATCCAGAAACATGTGAACTTCTCGAAACCCTAGATGAGATCCCTTCAAGAACTCAACACCACCGTGCGAGTGCCCCATGGTGGGGGCCAACTGTCGTGGGTTTGTCACGGCAGATGTCCTCATGAAAGGACTTAGTCGTGAAGCCATCGCAATGGGTTAGCTTAAAGGGGTTAAACCGGACAAGGGACATGGGAGTTTATACTAGTTCGGCCCCTTCGATGAAGGTAAAAGCCTACGTCTAGTTGTGATTGGTATTGCTAGGGTTTCGAAGGCCAGGGAGCGAATCTGCTTTGTCTGGCTCTTGAGTTGTTGTCCTCAAACCGCTGCCGGGTCGTCCCTTTATATACATAGGTTGACGCCCACCAGTTTACAGAGTCCCGAGCCGTATCATAAACGTATCCAGTTCGGTCTCTATCCTTCCTATCTTACAATACAAGTTACATGACTAAGCCGGTTTACATTTACAGGCTTTAACCCGCCTTTGGGCCTTGGGCCTCCATGAAGCGCCATCATCCTTGCATCTTTATGGGCTTCTAATCTTCAAGGAGTCAACCCGGCTACCTAAGGCCGGTTTACCTCCAGTAGTAATATCCCCAACACTCTTCCTCTTGAAGAAATACACCCACATGTATCTTGAGTAGTCATCCACAATCACCAAGCAATACTTCCTACCTCCAAGACTATCGAATGATGGAGGCCCAAAGAGATCCATGTGAAGGAGCTCCAAAGTCCTCTTTGAGTAAATGATAGTCATGGGAGGGTGAGCCTTCTCATGTAGCTTTCCTTCGATACAAGCACTGCAAGCACAATCTTTAGCAAAACTAACATTCGTTAGTCCACGGACATGGTCCCCCTTGAGAAGACTTTGCAAAGATCTCATATTGACATGGGCTAGACGGAGATGCCAAAGCCATCCCACATCAACTTTAGCCATTAGGCATGTCGCGGTCTTAGTGGGTCGCTCCGAAAAGTTAATCACATATAGACCGTTCTCGACATGCCCAACAAAGGCTACTTTAAGAGTCTTGCTCCACAAGAGGGCCACGGTATCGATATCAAAGAAAGTGGCAAAGCCCATGATTGCAAGTTGACGAACGGAAAGTAAATTGTATGCAAGGGACTCAACAAGCATGACCTTATCGATTCGTGAGATCATGAGAGATGACCACCTTGCCAAGTCCCAATACCTTAGAGGATGAGGCGTCACCCCACTCGACATTGGTGGGCATAGATGGAATCTTGTGCACATCCACCACCAAGTCCTTGCTTCCAGTCATATGATTTGTAGCTCCGCTATCGAGCAACCATGATCCCCCACCGGAAGCAAACACCTACAAGAGATTAATGCTTGGTTTTAGGTACCCATTTTGTAATGGGTCCTTTGATGTTAGTAACAAGGGTCTTTGGAACCCAAATAGACCATTCAATGTATTCATGAGGAGAACCAACGAATTTGGCATAGACATGCCCATCACTAGCACGGCATAACACATAAGAATGATTAAAGTCGCCGACTTTGATGCGAGGAGTGGCATTGCCCTTTTTGACAACGCCACCCTTCTCATTGTTCTTCTTCTTCTCCTCGGAGGCACTCTCTCCCTCCTTCACAAAGGTTTGCATGAGAGGAGGAGGTCGTTTGGTCTTGTCATTCTTCTTCTGGTTCTTAGAGTCGGGCACGTACCCAACCCCTTCCTTGGCCACAACTCCCTTTTGGTTGATCAAGAGGTCGTTGAGGTTCTTCTTGCCTTGTATGCAAGTCGCAAGACCTCTCTGAACTTGCCCCTTTAGCTTAGCGTTCTCCTCAACGATATGCACATGCTCACAACACGGGTTAGTAGCATTTGCATTATCAATTAACATCATACGAGGAAAAGTGGCTTTTTCCTTGGTTAGCTTTACTTGAAGTTGATCATGAGACTCTTTGAGGCTAGCATGAGCACCCTTCAAGACCTTGTGAGCCTTGTCAAGTAGATCAAACTCCTCTTTGAATCTAGCAAGATCAACCTCAAGTTCGGCCTTCTCGGAGTTTAGCACATGAGAAACAATGAGGACATGATCATAATCTTTCTTTAACTTAGCATGATCAATGCTGTGTGACTCCTCAAGAGCCAAACAAAGACCACGCTCTTCCTCAAGAGCATTGGAAAGATCTGAAATCTCATCGGCATAGTCACGACTATGCCCTTCCATCTTAGTGATGGTGTCTTCGTGAGCCTCGATCATGTCATTGGCTTCACCAAGTTATTCCAAGAGAGCAACAAAGTGCTTCTTGGATTTTCCCTTAAGTTTGCCCATAAAGGCCTCAAACTCATTTTCCTCCACATTCGCTCCCTCAAGTTCGTTAATGCTATCCATTGGAGAAGGATGATTAATGATGGTAGTTTTGATGTTGGGGGTTACCTTGTTGGTGGCTTTAGCCATGAGGCATTTGGCGGTGATGCTCTCATTGGGTGAGTCGAAGAGGGACACCCGTGGAGTCGTCGCAATGGCAACGGAGGCCATGGCAACCGACTCATCACCTTCATCATCGTCATCATCCTCATTGTACTCTTCTTGTACCACCAATGCCTTGGGAGGAGTCTTCTTGGTGAAGTTGCTCTTGTTGGGGAACGACTTGGCCTTGTCCTTTTGGATGAGCTTGCCACCATTATCTTCCCTCTTCTCATACGGGCACTCCGCAACAAAATGACTCACGTTGCCACAATTGTAGCAAGTCCTTACACGTTGCTTGCTCTTCGTGCCACTTGAGTTGTTCTTGTTAAAGTTTGGCCTCGAGTTTTTCTTGCTCCAAAATTGCCTTGAAGTGAGTGCCATGTGTTCATGATATGCATACTTCGTATCCTCGGGGTTGCTCTCCTCTTCTTCCTCTTCTTCTTCTTCAATGGAGAGCTTGGACTTAATGCAAGGTTGGGCTTCTTTGCCCTTTGAGAACGAAGCACCGCATTGTCGGCGGTCTTGTACAAAATGTTCATGGCCACAAACTCATCCAACACTTCGCTTGAGGTCAAAGTGTGGAAGTACAGTCTTTGACGAATGACGGAGGACATGGCCTTGTGGTAGGGCATCATTGCCTTGAGGAATTTGCGCTTGATCCAATTGTCATCCGTGTCCTTGCTCCCGTGATCTCGGAGTGAGACCGCGAGTTTGGTTACTCTCCGATAAAGCTCACGAGGTTCTTCATCTTCTTTCATTGCAAACTCATCGGCCTCATCTTGCACCACTTCATAGTTGGAGCGTTGAATGCTTGCGCTTCCCCGGTAGAGGGAGACAACACAAATCCATGCGTCTTTGGCCAAGGCGAAGGGCCGAAGATGAGGTAGGTCTTCGAGTGGGATTGCATCTTGAATGATGAAGAGAGCATTCTCATTGAATTGATTATCCGCGGCTTCTCGAGGAGTGAAGTTGCTTGGATCATGCGGATAGAAACCTTCTTCAATGATTCTACAAAGGTTAGTGTTCACATGATTTAAATGACGTTTAAAGTGGTAAACCCAAGAATCAAAGTCCTCATTTTTCACAATCTTAGGGGGAGGACCGGCATGATTCAAATGAGTGGAAGGAACCGGTCCACCATAAACAAGTGGTGGTTCCACATGAGCAAAGATGTTGGTGCCATTTTTACCACTAGAAGAAGGAGCCTTTTCACTACTAGCTTCCCCCTTGTCGGAGATAGCATCCGTCACCTTGTCGGTGGGGTCACCCACTTTCAACGGTGCGGTGGATAGTTTAAGCCCCTCAAGAAATTTAGTAAACATGCTTTCAACCTCGGTCATCATGGAGGTTTTCAATGTCTCCAAGGCCACATTGAACTCCTCACGAGAGACAGAGGTACCCCCATCGCCCGTAGACGAGGTCGGATTCACACCGGAGTGTTCCTTAATAAAGTCCTTAATAAAGAGACAAGGCTCTGATACCAATTGAAAGGATCGATATGGTTGACTAGAGGGGGGTGAATAGGCAACTAACAATTTTTAACTTTCCTTTACCAAGTTAAACTCTGCATCAAAGTAGGTTGTCTAGATGTGCAACTAGGTGAGCAACCTATATGATGCAATAACAACAAGCAAACAAGCAAGCAAGAGAAGTAACACTAAAGAGCTTGTACAAGTAAAGGTAAGAGATAACCAAGAGTGGATCCGGTGAAGACGAGGATGTGTTACCGAAGTTCCTTCCTTTTGAAGGGAAGTACGTCTCCGTTAGAGCGGTGTGGAGGCACAATGCTCCCCAAGAAGCCACTAGGGCTACCGTATTCTCCTCACGCCCTCACACAATGTGAGATGCCGTGATTCCACTATTGGTGCCCTTGAAGGCGGCAACCGGACCTTTACAAACAAGGTTGGGGCAATCTCCACAACTTAATCGGAGGCTCCCAACAATACCACGAAGCTTCACCACAATGGACTATGGCTCCGTGGTGACCTCAACCATCTAGGGTGCTCAAACACCCAAGAGTAACAAGATCCGCTAGGGATGAGTGGGGGAATTGAAAATCCCTTGGTGGAAGTGTAGATCGGGGCCTTCTCAACCACTCCCGAGCAAATCAACAAGTTTGATTGGCTAGAGAGATAGATCGGCCAAAAAAGGAGCTTGGAGCATTAATGGAGCTTGAGCATTAATGGAGCTTGAGGGGGAAGAGGTAAGTCAACGGGGAAGAAGGGGACCCCCTTTTATAGTGGGGGCAACAATCCAACCGTTGCCCCACCAACCAGCCCCGCACAGGGCGGTAGTACCGCTAAGGGGGGCGGTACTACCGCTGAGCCAGCGGTACTGCCGCTCCAGCTAGCAGTACTGCCGCGCAGAGGAGAGCAGCAGGGATCTGGACCCAGCGCGGTACTACCGCGGTGGTAAGGGCGGTACTACCGCTCCGAAACGGTACTACCGCCTCTACTGCCGCAACTAGTGCCGCAAAACCCGACACGAGAAAAAGAGCCCTCGAGTCGAGGCGGTAGGAGCCAGACAGCCCAGCGGTAGTACAGCTGTAGGGTCACCGGTGGTACTACCGCTGCGGAGCGGTACTGCCGCTTGTGACCCTTCGGCGGTACTACCGCTCGGTAGTGCGGTACTACCACTGGGACACAGACAAGAGAGAGAGGATCTCTCCGTCAAGGCTGAGGACGAGGCGGTGGTGCCAGGCAGGCCAGCGGTAGTACTGCTATGGAGTCACCGGCGGTACTACCGCTGCGGAGCGGTACTGCCGCTTGTGACTCCTCAATGGTACTACCGCTGGGTTGCGCGGTACTACCGCTGGAACCCAGACAGGACACAAAAAGAGAAGATATCTCTCCAACGAAGTGGAAGAGCTCTGAGGGTGAGAAGCTGATGTGTACGTGTTGATTCCACCCAAGCAATACCCTAGTGGACCCCCTCTTGATAGTGCAGTGCCCTCTACGCAACTAGTCCACCGAAAGAGAAACGAAAGAGCTACACCGTCTTGAATGACACTCCAAAGGGAAGAAAATGTCTCGTGCCAAGGATGAATCTGTGAACTACTCAAAGCACACGATTAGTCCGCAAACATGTTGTCATCAATCACCAAAACTACATCAAGAGAGATATGCCTCAACAACCATGTTGGTGGGCCAACCCATGGAGACAAAGAACTCCAAGAAACAAGCACTGGCCAAAGAGTTGAGGACGTTGGCGGACGAACTCCTCAAAGGAAGTCGGAAGCACAGCAAGGGCCCCATCGTGCCTACCCCGAGAACTCTGATTGCCACCTATGTGAGGCTCAAGACCGAGTTTGAGGAGATAGTTGCCGTTGAGAAGCAGTATTCCCCTGGCAAGGTGATGGCCCCCATCGAGGACGAGGAGATGGCCCCCGGAGGGATGAGATGCCCCGATGAGCTGCACAAGGTAAAAAATAATGGCTTATTACCAAAGTTGTGGTTTTTGATTATTTGCAATGTGCTTGCTAATATGTTAGGGTTGTGCAGGTGCCGGTGGACGTCCTTGATGATTCTGATGTCGTGGCCCGTCCTGTTGGCATCGCCCCGGAGATCGATTCCGATGTCGCTGTCCATCCTATGGACATCGCCCTAGAGATCGATTTCGATGTCACGGTCAGTCCTGTGGACATCGCCCCAGAAATCCATTCACATGCCGTTGTCCGTGCTGTGGTCATTGCCTGAGAGATCGATGACAAGAAATAGTTGGTCACGCTAATCCTTCAGGGTAGTTTGCATTGCCCTGTGTTTAATTACCAGAACGATGCGTGTTATCAAACCATCTTAGGGCTAGTGCACTATCTTGTGTGGGCGGATCTTGCTATTTTTGTTTGATAGTGAATCATGCGATGAATCATGCGAACCCTCTCCGAGTTATGCAAACAGATGTATCCTCACCAGCTTTTGATGTAATATATGGCATGCTTAGATGTAAGTTTGAACTGTTTATCATATCAGCAGGGCTTGTTTGATGATCCTTGATGTTAGTAGGCTAGCTACTATGCAAGCTATAGTACTTGCAAAACACTCACCGAAGAGAAACGTTGGGGCTGATGAGCTCGTGGTACGCTTATACTTATCCATCATCGATCGACCAATGGCCCTAGCTCCTAAAATTGTAGGCTTAGCGATTGATCAGACAATAGTCGACATACATTCAGGCCTCATTTGGTTCATAGGGTAGGAAAATCGTAGCAAAAGTACAGAGAACGTGCAACACAAAATCATAGCAGTGCAGAGACGTACTCCCTCCGTTCCAAAATAGATGACCTAGGCAGGCTAGTTTGGCCTAGTGGGTTTCAGTGATATGACGTGGTACAGTGCCGTCCAGTCTTCGCGTGTGGTAGCAGTATTGCGGGTACAGTAAGTTTTCTTGAATAAGAGGAATTCAACGAAGTCATGATGGTTCCTTCGTCCGAACAACTTACAGTGGGAAAGGTTGGGCCTGCGATACGACCGGGGTAGACCAGGATAATTTTGTGCATGGCAGGTGGACCAGGATGGTCGACGTCCCACATGTCGGCGAATGAAAGTATTCTTTCTGATATAGAGGACGAGCAACGAGTATTCATTGTTTATTTTTTATGAAAGCTATTGTCTCCACTGTTACGATGGAGGAGTGTGAAACACAGTGGCCCAGTGAACTTGGCATGTGCACCACTCCCTCCTTCCTCATGTAATGCCCAGGTTACAGCTTTTTCTCACTTTTTCTCTATCTATTTCCTCTCAAATGTTTTTTACCTTTCTTTTTTTAAGACACAATTGTTTTTATGCCTTTTTTAGAATTA
This sequence comes from Triticum dicoccoides, assembly GCF_002162155.2. Classification (NCBI taxonomy): domain Eukaryota; kingdom Viridiplantae; phylum Streptophyta; class Magnoliopsida; order Poales; family Poaceae; genus Triticum; species Triticum dicoccoides. The sequence goes on along the minus strand of NC_041390.1, from coordinate 419,003,737 downwards.
TTTTTTATACCTAGGAGCACGTGTAGATACGGGCTCTTGCAGAGCCCACTCCTTGACTTTGTCAATGCCTCTCTCTCCTCCACATAAGGAGTACTACTTGCTATGCATGCATGCGGCGGGCAGCTGGCGTCTTGAGGGGCCAGGGCGGTGAGAGCGGGCTCCGGAAAGTGTGTGTAAGCAGGAGTTTACACACTTACGCGGGAGGAGTGCGAAACACAGCGGATCTGATTTTGATCGAGGGATAACTGTTCCCTGCCAAATAATGTAGGATTGTTAGCGATTATAGCATGATAGTTAGGGCATCTCTAGCGTTGGCCCACAAATTTACACCAGCATATGTCCGAGGACACTGATGGATGCCATCCGATGCTGCCCGCATACCTTTCGACAACTATATGAACTAACCGGATGAAATTCGTGCAAACAAAGCAAATTTCAAATTAAGCGGATGAAATTCATTACATTTCGAAAACTTTTCTTACAAACTGGACGAAATTCATTACATATTTCGCACAAACCGTACTAAAACCTACTATAAACCTAATCTAAACGATCGCTGGCGCCCGACCACCATCTCCGGCCATGAACCCAAGAAAACCGGCCATTGCCTTTGCCTCCCCCTCATCCGCCTCGATAACCTGCTCCTCCAGAGCACAAGGTTATGAAGATTTCCGCCTCCATGTCGCCATCAAGCGGCTAATCGGCCGTCGATGTTTACCCCACCAAGCTTGGCGTTGACTGAGTGGAGTAGCGGTGGCCTTCCTGGGACCAGAGCGGCGGCGACCTACCATGTACTACTCTTCCTCACTGCCGGCTGCGCCCGCGCACGCGCGCCGGCTTCGTGGTCGTGGCGGCGGAGGGCGGCCGGGGGGGTGGCGGCGATCTCCTTCGTTTGCTCCTGGGACAGTATGTCGAAGAGAGATTTGGAGCGCGCCCGGAGCGGAGCCACCGATGTCCCTCGTCTGCTCCTGCGACAGTACGTCCAAGAGAGCTTCGGAGCGCCAGGAGGCCATGGTTGAAGTGGTGCAGACAGAAGGAAGGGACCGGAGGAGAATAAGTGTGGGTCTTTGGCTATGGCTGGGAGCTGGGGCTCAAGTTAATATAGCAGGCGAATGGCAATGAGCCGCGGCAGACGGATGGACAACTGGCGCCGGAGTAGGTTCGTTGGGCGTGAATGCGGACGCTGCTTCAGTGACTTAACTGCGGATGCGTTTGGGTTACTGACATGTGGGCCCAACGGGCATCTGGCCCGCATGTTAGTGACACACCAATTGCCCCTGCAGTTAAGTTCGGTGAATGCGGCATTGACATTCTGGAGAGACGGTGACCGTTTCAGGCGGGAAGCGTGCGCTAGCGATGGAAGGGGTTTCGGTGTGTAGTGGCACTAAGATCGGTCGCTCACGATAGTACATACTCCGTACCATACTACCATAGTACCCATATACATGAGCAAGGCGGTCTGAGTATGACCGTTGGTGTTGAGCCAGGTGAATACATGCTCGGCGTTCGCGTAGGCCTCCATCAAACGTCTAAACAGTAATGTCAGGCACCGCCGGGGCGCGCAGGTGATGGGCTCGCCGGGGCGCACAGGTGATGGGCTCGCCGTTTGCGTTGCGCCATGAGCAGGACTTTGATTTAGAGGGCGACGTGCATGCATTAGCATGCTTTGACAGCGTGAGCATGAGTGTCTGACGCGAAGTATTTCATTTTCATTTTGCTGACGAGGGTGTGTTGCAGCGACGAGTCCGTGGTTTGATTCCCCACATACGCATAATTTTGGTTTTTACAGTATTTCTTTCTCCATTGATAGGTAGGCCCACGTAGATAGATAAAGAACACGAGCTGATGAGGCGCATGCGGACTGTTTGACTGGTCAACCAGAAAAATATGGAGCTATACGCTGAGCCAGTGACCGTATAATCACCATATCTCATATACAATGATCAAAGTGAGCTATCAAGACAAGTTCGATGACCGCCAATGCATTTTACTCAGTAATAAATGACTAGGATTGAAGGGGAATCCAAATTTGCTTCATCTTATGTCCTTGAGCTCTTGACAAACCAATGCACTATACGATTGTCCGGCCACTTCACCCCAGAGCTCTCACCAAGCGTCGCTCATGCCACCGTGCCGCACACTAACTGGTAAGGCAGCGATGGCATCCCGCCGCGCCAAGTTCCTCGCCGCCCACGACCGCACACAAAATGGTAGGGAAGCGATGGCATCCCGCCGTGCCGAGTTTATCGCTGCTCGCGACCTCACAACTATGTGGGAGGAATTTGAAGATGCCAAGGCCGAATGGGCGCTAGAGCAAGAGGCGGCCAAAGCCGCATAGAGGGAGTGGAAAAGTCAGAAAGCACTCAAGAAAAGAGAGGCCCGCCGCAGCAAGAAAGGAAAGGACGCACGCGCTGCTGCGGAGAGGTCGGCGGAGATCCAAGCACGGTGGGGTGTCGCCGACAAAGCCGGGAAGGAGAACGTCGGTGTCTGGCCAGCATGTGAGAAGTAGTAGTACTAGTAGTTAGTGCGTGTGTCTGTGTCTGAGTACGAGCATGTACCAATACTACTAGTTACTACTGTAGTTTTTAGAACAAATTACCAGTACATTAGCCTAGATTAAATGAAAAATCCTATCCTAAGCATCAAATGGCATCTCTTTATCTATAGGAATTGAGATGCATGTCATCTCACTTCCTATGATTTTCATATTCCTATCCTATGAACGAAAGGAGGCCTCTGTTGGAGTAACTACTGTAGCTAGCAGTACTGCTGGTACAGTAGTTTTCTTCAAGAAGCGGAATTCAAAGAAGTCATGATGGTTCCTTCGTCCGAGCAACTTCAAAGTGGGAAGTGGGCCTATGATTTGACGGCTCATTAGTCATTGTTACTGTGGCGCGACGACCTGGGTGACTCTCCCTTGGAGTTCTGCGTGCATGGCAAGTGGACCAGGATGGTCGACGTCCCACATGTTGGCGAATGGAAGTATTCTTTCCGATATCGAGGAGCAAGGAAACCGCGTGGTATAGTATCACTGCTGATTGGTTCGCAAAAAAATAGTATCACTGCCAATTTATAATTAGTATTTTTTATTTCTGATGAATGCTAGCGTTTCAACTCTTACGATGAAGGGTGCCAAACACGGCACGTGCTGGATGTCCCATACGTCAGCGAAAGGAGTGGGACATGAACATCGTGGTAGAGCCCGGCGTAAAAAAACAGTGTGGTAGAGCGTCTCCACTTCTTCCACTTCTGGGTCGGAGACCACACGTAGTAGTACTTAGTGGTATGAACGATACAAAGTGCGACCTGGAGAGAAATACACGTCTAGTTGGAAGGTCTCGGGGCATACACGTAAACAAATATAAAAGTTAATATGTGCCTCCAACTAATATAGTAGTAGTAGAGTACTTAGGCACGTACTCCATAACATCACCGTGCATTGCATGTACAACATTTAGTGGTAGTACGTAGTAAGAGACAAATGTCGTCCAAGAGTTCCCTTCTCGACCTACTTTTGGGTGTTTGGTAGAGTGTATGGAGGGTGCATGAGTCCACACTAGTTTAGCACAAATACACTAGAAGCATGCACGAAGAGAGCATGCATGAAGAGGGGTGTTGAGTTGAGCATGCATGAAGAGGGAACAACTATGCTGAGACGAGAACGCAACCAAACACACCCTATATGCCACGCATGTTCATACCATTTGTGCCTTTCTACTTCACTTACTGCGCTACATTACTCAGGTTCGTACGTCCACTCCTGGGTACATGTCCGTCTCGTAGTTCCAGTCCCACGTGTTCTTCATATAGATGGAACGATCCTTGCATAACACGTGCACCTTGATGCTAGATGTCTCGCGTGTTGGCAAAAGGATGAACAAAGCTCACGTAAAAAAATAGAGTGGAAGAACATAGATTCCGGACGACCGAGAAGGAGCAAGGAACCTTGTGGTGGAGCGTCTGCACTCATAATATTTAATATTATTCAGCGGTATAAAATTAACCAATCATCTCCACAGTGGACTGGAAGAGTACGAAACACGACAGCCCAGTGTAGTTACATCATACTAGTACATGGCTAACCCACGCTATCACCATATTTCTTGGCTTCCATGCGACACCTATCTCTAGTAATCCAGCAGCCCGTATCGCTTCTCCCTCCTCGTCTCTATCAAAGTGCGGCGGGCTGGCGTTTCTGCCGTCTATTGAGGTCGGTTAACTATCACATGTTAGGGACATGCCAAGAGCATTCTAAAAAAATTCCTTTCACGTTCCGTTTTCAAAAAGGAAAAAATCCTTTCACGTACGAATTTGCTTGTATGCTTTGAGCAACTTGCATGTCCTATACTGCTCATGTTTGATACTCTAACTTAGCTAGAGGTTAGACTAACTCATGACTAACCCTAAACTAACTGTAGCCAAAGAGGTGTTTGGGTGACAGGGTTAGATTGACAATATATGCACTTCATGGAGAGAGAAAAGTGATTTTTCAGTGGTCCCAATGAGAACTATCTCCAGTTAGCACCTCTTGGCTGGGATAGTTTTTTTTGGTGGGTTCGGTGCAACTTGCTCCAACTTAAACCCTCGTGCTTGGATACTTTAGGGCTATTTGAGCCCCAACTAGCTCAAACTAACTCTAACCCATGGGCCCTGTTTGGATCATGGGGTTAGATCTAGTTTGGGTTAATTGGAGGCTCAAATAACCCAAAAGTATCCAAACAGGGAGGGTTAGAGTGGGTTAGTTTCATCTAACTCAACTATCCCGATGGAGAGATGCTTATTTGGGTTAGAGTGGGTTAGAAAATAACTCTAACTCTAACTGTGTTAGAGTATCCTTGGATCCAAACAGGGCCTATGGCCAGTCTCGACGCGGAGCAGTCGCGTGCACCGGGAAGCGACGCTCTCTTGGCCATCGCGCCACTTCAAAGCCAGCGCTAGTGAGAGGTCGCCTCCGCTCTGGTCGGGCATTAATGCGGCACTCACGCTCCAGGGCGACACTGCCCGTTTCACCCGGGAAGCGCGCGCTGGCAAGGGAGTATAGGTTTTGAACCGTTTCAGGTGTAGTACTGGTAGTTTGCAAAACTACTCAATTATTGCACTCAGTTTCCTAAGAAATTGTGGTAAAAAACGTTACTCCACAGCCCGCTTCCCTTCTCCTTCCTCTTCCACCGCCCGCGCATGTCCGCGGGAAGCGACCGGTAAACCCTTATATAGGAGTGCTAGCACAAAAAGATGCATGCATGACCACTAAAATTTCCATATTAAAGTGCCGCTCCGGCGGGAGTATGGCGTATGTTGTTACCTTCAGCCGGCCCATGGCTACCGGGCGACGGTGACCAGAGAAGAGGCGGCGGGAGGGGAATGAATGTAGCTATTGTTTGGGTTCGTCTTCCGGCTTAAATAAATGTGCAGCATCACGTGTACCCACGGGTGCACAAATTGTAACATACGTGTCTGCTTAAGTGGGCGTCACATGACTGGTGTGTGAGAGAGAGATTCCGAGAGATAGAGTGAGTGTGTGCGACTCTACTCTTCGGACATGCACTCAACCTTTTGCATCGGGATATAAGTATAATGGTATTTACTCTAGCTAGTGATTTACATGGCCATGTTAACGTGGCTGTGTCAAAAAAATGTCACTTCCTGCTCGTGATTTGCGTTATATAATTACAAGCAAGATTCTCGTGCATTGCAGGGAACATCAATATGCATTTTTTACAAAACACCTGTTGTGATTGACCCATGCAGGAGTAATCCCATGTGTAAAACTAATGATATCTCAAGAATTTTATCAAAAAACTAGTATCTCGAGAATGTCATCGAAAAAATGAAAGATGATAGATAAGGCAAGGAGGAGTGGAGCGTGGTGGTGACTGGTGGTCGGAATGGGCGGAGGCATGGGGAGGACGGCGCCGGCAGGCGGCAGCGGCCACCATGCATGCTAGATTGTTCTAGAGACTTATTCCTTTTTTAATTGCTGAGCAATGAGGTTGCGGGAGATAATGATGTGGAGAGAGGTGCGGGTATCTTTTGTAAAATTATCATAGTTTGCTTTCTATCCTTAGATATAGATCATACGGTCTGTATTAGAAGATGGCAGGCACACCATCACCGCCAACTCATTCTTTTATAAGGGTACAGATGATAAGTTTGCTGACTACTAAAGTAAAGTGGAATTTGTCCATGTTATGCAAGTAAATAAAGGTGATTGTTTATCATACGGGTAAGGTTGGATGAAGGGTGGTAGGAACAAATACTCCGCCTAGAGCATGTGTGTGTGAGATGGAGTCTTAGTGTGTGTGTGAGAGAGAGAGAGATGGAGTCTTAGTTTGTGTGTGTGTGTGAGAGAGAGAGAGAGAGAGATGGAGTATTAGTGTGTGGGGGTGCGTGCATGCGTGCGTGCGTGTGTGTGTTTGTGTGTGTGAGAGAGAGAGAGATGTAGTCTTAGTGTGTGTGGCGGGTGCGTGTGTGTGTGTGTCGCGGGGTCCTCTGTGGCGGATGTAATTTAAGTGTGCATGGCTTCATCATAGAGAGATGATGTGTATGGCTGAGGCCACCAATGATGGGGTGCGAGAGAGAAAATGCCCATAGAGAGGGAAGAGAAGGTGTGTGCGCTTGAGAGGAGTCGACATCGAGAGAACATGTTTGTTCGAGAGACACCGAGGAAGACTACTATATATCAATGGTGCATGTAGGCAGGAATTAAACAAAGGGATGGTCTTATTGGTTTCGGGGATATAGGGGAAGAGTGAGAGGCGGGGGGTAGCTAGAAGGAAATTGTTAAGTGTGAGTGTGTGTTTTACCCATCCATGCGGAAGTTATGTGCACAAAAGAGGAGAACGATTCGATGTGGCATTAGGATTGAGGGTAATTAACTACGTATGGAGACATAGAGACCTTGAACGTGCATGTGTGAGAGGTATACATGTATACGTGGGATGTGTGTGTGTGCGCGCGCACATGATCAAGATAAAAGAAAGAAGACATAAGTCATAAGATCAACGACATGGGAGAGACGGATCGGTATGACAATATGCATGCATGTGAGAATGCAGGGAAGAAGGCCCGACAATTGAGCATGTGTTTTTGTCTTTAAGAGATAGTGGCGTGGGCTAGAGCACGCATCTATGGCGAGCAGAGGGAGTGAGGCGCAACGATTGTGCAAAAGAGACCAACCTATAAATGCATATGTATGGAGAGACATATATAGTGTGGGTGATAGGAAGCAAGACTCCGTGCGAGAAAGAAATGTTGACGGAGAAACTACAGATAGATACAAAGATGGATATGCTAGCTAGAGGGACATCCGCTAGTTTGGGTGTTGGAGATGACCGTCGGGTGGTTCAAAGGGTGAAGTTATATATGTGTGTGAGAGGGCACTTGACTGCATGTAGAGAGAAACATATGTAGTGTGCGTGATAGCAATCAAGAGTGAGGGCGAGAAAGAAGGTTGATGTAGAAACAGATAAATAGAAAGATAAAGATGCTAGCTAGTGTGCGTTAGAGATAGGAGTCGAGTGGATCAGAAGGCTGGGTTATGTGTGTGGGTGTGAGAGAGATAGAGAGAGGGTGCATGTGAGTCACATACAAATAGATATCAGAGAGAAATGAGATCCAGAGAGACGGAGTTTTGTGTCTATGAGAGAGAAAGATATTTCACAACGGGAGTGATAGCTAGAGAGACATACGAGGGAATGCAAGATATCTCTAGGGAGAGAGGGTGTGTGTGAGTGACATACAAGAGAATAATGGAGAAATATGAGACCCTGGGAGACAGAGTTTGTGTTTGTGTGTGAGAAAGAGATATTGAAGAGGAAGAGTCTTAGGTTCTCATATCTAAGGAGCGAAAGACATCTCTGTATGAGGGGTGTGCGAGTGGCACACATGGGAATAGTATAGAGAAATGAGACCCCGGGAGACAAAGTTTTGTGTTTGTGTGAGAGAAAGAGATTCCACATGGACAATCATAGTTAGAGACACATAGCAGGGAGCGAGATATACTTAGAGAGAGATAGAGTGATGAAGGTCGAGGGAGAGAGTACCGTCAGTGTGTTACGAAGATAAAAGATCATTGTCGAGATACAGGTAGCACGAGAGATACCTGAGAGACGATGAACGCGTATAGGTCCAGAGAGATAGTCCTATATAAGCATGAGTGATAGCTATATGAGACGAATATCTGGATTAAAGGGGATTCAAATATTTAAACTGGAGATCACGACATCGATAATATCATAACGCAAATTGGTGTATCAAACATGCATATTCATTTGAATTTGGGCACACGTGTAATGTTATATAGTTTATCAATATCGGTGATCCATAGATTCTTCAATTACAAACAATGCATGGTTTATATGCAATTAATGTCTAAACGGGATTACACTATATGTTGTGTGTGTGAAACACATTATACATGTTTGAGAAGTAAAAAAACCCGCATGAAACACACATTAATTGGAGACAGTTAGTGAGGAATGCATACATTGGATTTCTACATAAAGTGGTTTCAAATATTTGAAAATCCAAATTGATGGATACAACCTTATGAATCTGAGATCATGACATTTGTAAACCATATTTATGTATAAATGGTGTTGTGCTTTTGAAAGTATATACAAAAAATGATGTATATAGAATGTAATTCCAATTGAAAATGGATCCCGCCCGAAAAAATAGAATACAAATGGGATTCGAATTGAGTTGGCATGGTAAACATGCACTCTGCAAAATTTGAACGAAGCGGGGAAAGTCGCAGTAACCGCCCGAAACCAAAATCTGCGAGATGGAAATCACTACTACCTATCCCTGCCACGCAAAGCCTATCTGCTGGATTTCTATAGGTTTCGATAGGGGTAGGTTTGTAATTTCACCCAAACGTGACGTAACCGCCTCTCACCCAGATTCATACACGGTGGGCGCCAAAACACAGTGTGTCCTCAGCCGAAATCGACTCCCTCCCCGATTCATATTCATACACGGTGGGTGCCAAAAAACAAACTCTCGTCGGCAAATATTCGGTGTATGCGAGATTACCGTCCTATTCCCAACCGACTAATGTTGTTGTGATGTAGTTGAAATTTGAAACGGGGGCTAAGTTTGTAAATTTCCTCGCATTTGAGACAAGCGCGCCCTGAATACATGGTTCCCCCTTCCTCTCTACCTCCCTTTTCCCCATTCGTACTCCGTGGGCGCCAAAACACCCTTTCCACCCCACCCTCCTCCGTCTGCCGCCGTCCGCCACCCCATCCACCGCCGTCCTCCTCCACCATGCCGGAGCTGATACCCCGACGCCGCTATCCATTACAAGAGATCGACCTCTCTCATCCACGGCTTCGGACCAGGATCCTTGCATCCCGTCCTCTCGCTTCATCCCCGCCGTCGTCCACCCTGCCTGCGCCGCTCCTATGACCGTCTCGTCCACCGCTCCCCGCCGCCACCGTCTACCCTCCTAGATATGCTTCCACACCGCCGACAGCCATCCCTACCGCAGCACCATCAAATTCTCAGCAGATGCATACACGGCGCCGCACCAGAGGCGGTACTCTTTCGTATCTGCTCAACTTATTTATCGCAGCAAGAAAATAGATCGCCGCTGCTTTACTCTAATTTCTTGTCTTGGTTGCGAAGTTGCCTTTGTCTGGTTTTCACCTTCAGATCCGCCATGGCACGCTCAACACTATACTCCCAATGCTTATGGTTTTCCCCTTTTATATTCCACACTAGTTAAATCATAGTAGACCAAATTTCAAAATTGGGTCAGTCGATTTTTCAGAGCTCGTCAGAGTTCGTCGGTGCGATCGAAGGGGCTCGGGTGGTTGTGGGGCCTCGTCGAACGAAGAAAACTCGACGTGGGTGGGGGTTGGGGCGGGGTGGGGTGGGGGTGGCGGAGGAACACAGGCGGTGGGGGCCGGTGGTCCGGCCGGCGGCCCGTGCGATGTTCTGTATGGGAAGAATCAGAGACGAGGAAGAAGAAGGGTTAGGAGACGTAGGATCTTCATCCAACCGCCTGAAATGGTCGAGAGATAGCTGGGAGTTGCATTCTTAATGCGCTCTGGTTCATCATGTGTGGGCACTGCGCAACCAACATTTATTATCCAAAATCTGCTTGCTCTTCTTTACCATGTTCCTCTTCCGTTCTTCTTTAATATGTACTCTCTCCGTTCCTAAATACAAGTCTTTGTATAGATTCCACCATGGACTACATATGGAGCAAAATGAGTGAATCTACACTCTAAAATGTATCTAGATACATCTGTATGTGATCCATAGTGGAAATCTCTACCAAAACTTATATTTTGGAACGGAGGGAGTATGATAGTAGTACAGTATGTTTCTTGTACTGAAGATGAGCAGGGACATTTGCAGTTTAGAGGTCTATACGGTCGGTTGTGATGGACACTTTGAGCCTCTTTGATTCGTAGGATCTTGTAAACATGGGAATAGGATTTGTAGTGGCCTGCCCACTTGAATCCTATAAGAATAGCAAGGAAATGCGGGGAGCTGTGTCGCCTTTGAGAGCTACACTGATATTAATAGTACCGCACCTTCACTTGAAGAGAGCTGGTATCTAAAGCCTTTCTAGCCGTACCGGCAATACTAGCACATATATTCCAGCAAGTTCCACTTTGCTGATTTTACTCTAATGCTTAAGGTTTTCCTGTTATATCTACACTATGATCTGTGTAGCTGCTTTGTGTCGCACTGGCAGCAGTCCACTCTTGAAGCTAAACACTTCAATGACTTACAAAATTGGCACCAAGGCATTGAGTGCCATTCTGGATGCAATGAAACTCATACGCTCCCCACATGTTGATTCTTGTTCAGAATATGATCCTAATGACTATTCTAACCTCGAGGAGTCAAAGGCAGATGGCCTGTCGTGTTCACCCATCAAGGTGCATGTTCTAATTTGGCAATGTTTTATTGATTGTGGGTATCTTGCATATGTTGTCTTGCATTTATTCTACTTTGTTGCACCGCCATCTGCTTAGTTTACTCATCATATATGTCGAGATGCCATGCCCATCCATTATCAATACATATTCCATCTGTCATCATACCATGTTTTTCCACTCAAATGATGTTCTTGTGCATCAGACATCAAAAAGGAAGAGGGTGATTGCCGAACCTGAAGGGGCACCAGCAAAGTCCTTGAAAAACGTGGTGGTGCCGGAGAAATCAGACAGCACCCCACTTATATTGGTTGTACAACCAGTGACACAAAACGTAGGACCGACTCCAGCAGACTGTACCCATACTTCACTGGCCACACCACTACCCCCACCACACAGGACCTGCACTCCAGCAAAAGGTATACCGATTTTATTTTCCATAGCACCAGCTGTACCACAGAAAAATCCCACTCTAGCAAAAAGTACAGCAAGTCCACCGGCCGAAGACCTATCCCAACTGCAGAGACGGCCAATTCCTGCAGATTGGAACCCCATTCCATTTATTCCCAGTTTAAAAGACAATGCTTTCAATGTTGTTAGGGACTACGTGCATATATTCCCATCATGGGAAGATTATTGTGAAGATAAACACCATTTTCACATCTTCCTGTCCAACTTACGTGTAAGTGCTATTATTCATGGTTAATATTTTCATGTTTTCTGCTGATTGAACACATCAATGATTTACATTACATTGTTGTAACTAGGCGAGGGTCAATCTGGATAGTCATGACGAGTAAAGCTTGCTTGTGCTTTTCAAGAAAGCATTGCAGCAGTATCGGTGTTACCTGAGGAAATCACACTTTGATAGCAAGTCTATAAACGAATTTCTGGTGAAGTCTCCTTGCTAAATTTAGAAGACATTGAATGGAAAAACCTTGTTATGCACTGGTCTCGTTCCCAGGATGAGGGTACTGTATATGAAATCACATGACAATTTGAACTTCTACTTTTCCGCACGTGCCTTACGGATCTTTTTTGCAGGAAATCTGCTCGAAGAAGAATTCCGGTTTGACAAGAATGACAGGATATCGCAAATATGTTGCCCGCTGCTTTGCTCTTGTTAGTACCTGTTGTCCTGTATCACTGTACTTGCATACATACCTGGTTCATTATGTGACAGTAGTATGCATGATAGCTTGCTTATCAATTGTTCGCTCCAAATTATATGATCTGTATGAATGGTTACATTAGTGTAGAATATATCCAATGCCAATGTTTTTTTAGCTCTGCGTTGTTCTTATAAGTACATGATGTCCTTTATCAGCGTACTTATAATGATAGGTAGTTGTTCATGTACCATCACTCTACAGCTTATTTTCCTTTGCCCTCCATTTTCTACACATCAGATCTATATTTACTCTTACCATAAGGTTGGTACTAAAGAAGTTTAGCTGTGCATTGCTCTTGGTTGTACCTTTTGCCTGTATCGCTGCACTTACATTTATAGCTACTTGGTTATGTAGCATCACCCTTCATCTTATCTTAAATATTCTCCATTTTTCGTATATTATCACATCTATATTTACTCTTAACAAAATGTAGAATAAAGGCAATGCTTTTGAAGAAGATTCTATGGTGAACTTCTTGAATTGCCCCCCCAATCAGCATGGACAAGGCCTTTATAGAGCCTGTCTTCACCAATAATGTAAGTTTGTCCATCTCAAGCCTTCAAACTTTGTTGTATATATTTGGTTAGGCATGACTGCAATAGCTGTTTATTTTTGGTGTTTGCATCAAATTGCTTGTTTAAAGTTTATTATGTAGTTCATAAAAAAAGTTTGTCCTTTCTCAATTTAAGTTTTCAGTTGTAAAACCAAGTTCCTTCTTCATACCATGTAAATTAAACTATACAGAGCAAGTGATCTTCTTTTGCACTGCATGTATACTTCTGTTCTTCATCCGTAATCCAGTGGTGTGGTGAACCTACCCACTACAGCACAATGTCATATTCTGCAATGTCTTAACTATGACCAATGTCATATCATTCTACTATTATTTAAATCGTCTCTTTATTTGCCAATCTGAAATGGTATAAATTGACAACACACTAACCATTGATACTTATGAGTTCTTGATCTGTAATCTAGTGGTGTCATGAAGCTGCCAACTCCTTCACAATGTCATTTCCTGCCATGTCTTGACCTGAACAATACCATATTGTGTTAATGCAATTTTAAACTGTGTCACTTTATTCGTCAGTAAGAAATGTGATGAATTGTCAGTACTGATACTTTTATGTGCAAAACATGTCATCTGTCTGCTTGTTTATCTTTTAGAGTGAGGAAGATATAAGTGTTGAACAAACGCAGTCTCATCATCTTGCTCAGCTGCTTGCGCTGCAACTCCCCAGCAGGGCTAACCTTTCTTGAACTCTATTGAAGTGTTGTCGGTTTTGTATATTATTTTGTCGGCGTGTTTATTTGCACTGGTGGCGATCTTTGATGCCCAGTGTATGTAATCTGCTGTCTGCTTGTCCTTTATTATCATAGTGGCGAACTTCGATGCCCATTAGATGTAATATGCTGTAATTTCTTTATTGTATAGTCTAGGTTTTTTCTTATTCACGATGCTGCAGTTATTTTACTGTATATATATCATGTCTTCGCAGTAAACCGGGCAAACCGTAAAATTACGGTACATAATCGGGCCGTCATGCAATCACGATGTAGGTTGGGCCTGAAACGTGCCGAACAGCTCATGGGCCGGCAGCAGCCCGAAATGAACCCTGGCCCATGATTGTGCGAATCAAATCACGGGCTTTTAACAGGCCAAAATTGTCTCGGTCCTTATTTGGCCCAATCAGATATCGGCTGTGAGCAGGCCGGATGCAAACCGGGCCGTAGTTAGGCCCAACTATATGACGGGCTTTTAACTGGCCAAAATTAATATAGGGCCGAAATGCTAAACGGGCCCTTAATAGGCCAAACTAATATTAGGTCAAATTACTAAGTGGGCCTTTAGCAAGTGGGCCCAAAAGCATAGTGTCCAGTTGACGGGCCGAATCTGATATGGGCCATAATTGAGCCCAAAGCCTCTTAAAGGGTCGAACCTGATCTGGGTCGTAATTAGGCCCAGAACGTGGTAGGCTTTTAACGGGCCGGATCTCATATGGGCCACTATTAGGCCCGGAGCGTGGCAGGCCATTAATGGACCGGATTAAATATGGGCCGGCATTTGGCCCAAAACATGGCAGCCAGTTAATGGGACGGCCTACTAGGGTCCTCAAAATCTTGTGGGCCTACAGTTGGGCCGGCCCATTAATGTCGGTGAAATCTCGTGGGCCTTTAGCTGGGCCGGCCCATTATGATCCGCAAGAATCTTGTGGGCCTTTACCTGGGCCGGCCCATTATGGCACACAAAAATTTTGTGGGCCTTTACCTGGGCCGGCCCATTATGGCCCGCAAAATCTTGTGGGCCTTTAGCTGGGCCAGCCCATTATGGTCCGCAAAATCTCGTGGGCCTTTAGCTGGGCCGGCCCATTAGGGTCTGTAAAATCTTGTGGGCCTTCAGTTGGGCTGGCCCATTTAAACTTGATGGGCCAGTCCATGTGTCAACATATCATGGGCGTGTCTCGCCCATTGGATGAGTGACACCTGTACCAACGCGGACCTGCCACGTGTCTCCTCCAGCCAATGATGATTTTACACGTAGAAAATCCCCATTGGTCGGGGCTGTTAATGGGTTATCGGATCCAAAATCTGACCCGGTAGCTTAACGGCGTTCCGTTACGGTGGATGCCACGTGTCGGTCACCCTTGACGAAAGCACTTCTGTGACGCACAATTTATCGTCATGGAAGTGGACACTTCCGTGATAATAATTTTGGTAATGTCATGGAACACTTCTACGACAGCACAGGTATGACTATCTTGATTCTGTCATAAATTTGTCATGGATGTACATGCATGACAAAAAACGCGACCTACTGTGACAAACACGTATCATCACGGAAGTGTATTTTTTTGTAGTGACAGTTCATAAGGTGTCGTCTCAACGGATTTAGAAGGTGCCCTATTTAATGAGAATGTAGTTGTCTCTAAAGCGTAACCCCAAAATGATAGCGGTAAATCAGTGAGAGACATAATAGATCGTACCATATCTATTAAAGTACGATTACGACGTTCAGACACACCATTACGATGTGGTGTTCCGGGTGGCGTGAGTTGCGAAACTATTCCGCGCTGTTTCAAATGACTACCAAACTCATAACTCAAATATTCTCCTCCACGATCAGATCGTAGAAACTTTATTTTCTTGTTACGATGATTTTCAACTTCACTCTGAAATTCTTTGAACTTTTCAAATGTTTCATACTTATGTTTCATCAAGTAGATATACCCATATCTGCTCAAATCATCTGTGAAGGTGAGAAAATAACGATACCCGCCGCGAGCCTCTATATTCATCGGACCACATACATCAGTCTGTATGATTTCCAACAAATATGTTGCTCGCTCCATTGTTCCGGAGAACGGCGTTTTAGTCATCTTGCCCATGAGGCATGGTTCGCAAGTACCAAGTGATTCATAATCAAGTGATTCCAAAAGCCCATCAGAATGGAGTTTCTTCATGCGCTTTACACCAATATGAGCTTAATGGCAGTGCCACAAATAAGTTGCACTATCATTATCAACTCTGCATCTTTTGGCTTCAATACTATGAACATGTGTATCACTACTATCAAGATTCAGTAAAAATAGACAACTCATCAGGGGTGCATGACCATAAAAGATATTAATCATCTAAATAGAACAACCATTATTGTCTAATTTAAATGAATAACCGTCTCGCATCAAACAAGATTCAGATATAATGTTCATGCTCAACGCTGGCACCAAATAACAATTGTTTAGGTCTAATACTAATCCCGAAGGTAGATGTAGAGGTAGCGTGCCGACGACGATCACATCGACTTTGGAAACATTTCCCACGCGCATCGTCACCTCGTCCTTAGCCAATCTTCGCTTAATCCGTAGCCCTTGTTTCGAGTTGCAAATGTTAGCAACTGAACCAGTATCAAATACCCAGGCACTACTGCGAGCATTAGTAAGGTACACATCAGTAACATGTATATAAAATATACCTTTCACTTTGCCATCCTTCTTTTCCGCCAAATACTTGGGGCAGTTCCGCTTCCAGTGACTAATTCCTTTGAAGTAGAAGCACCCAGTCTCAGGCTTAGGTCCAGACTTGGGTTTCTTCACTTGAGCAGTAACTGGCTTGCTGTTCTTCTTGAAGTTCCCCTTCTTCCCTTTACCCTTTTTCTTGAAACTGGTGGTCTTGTTGACCATCAACACTTGATGCTCCTTCTTGATTTCTACCTCCGCAACCTTTACCATTACGAAGAGCTCGGGAATCGTCTTATCCATCCCTTGCATATTATAGTTCATCATGAAGCTCTTGTAGCTTGGTGGCAGTGATTGATGAACTCTGTCAATGACACTATCATCAGGAAGATTAACTCCCAGTTGAGTCAAGTGGTTGTGGTACCCAGACATTCTGAGTATATGTTCACTGACAAAACTATTCTCCTCCATCTTGCAGCTATAGAACTTATTGGAGACTTCATATCTCTCAATCTGGGCATTTGCTTGAAATATTAACTTCAACTCCTGGAACATCTCATATGCTCCATGACATTCAAAACGTCGTTGAAGTCCCGGTTCTAAGCCGTAAAGCATGGCACACTGAACTATCGAGTAGTCATCAGTTTTGCTCTGCCAGGTGTTCATAACATCTGGGGTTGCTCCTACAGCGGGTTTGTCACATAGTAGTGCTTCCAGGACGTAATTCTTCTCTGCAGCAATGAGGATAATCCTCAAGTTACGGACCCAGTCCGTGTAGTTGCTACCATCATCTTTCAACTTAGCTTTCTCAGGCAACGCATTAAAATTCAACGGAACAATAGCACGGGTCATCTATCTACAATAACATAGACGTGAAAAATACTATCAGGTACTAAGTTCATGATAAATTAAAGTTCAATTAATCAAATTACTTAAGAACTCCCACTTAGATAGACATCTCTCTAATCATCTAAGTGATCACGTGATCCATATCAACTAAACCATGTCCGATCATCACGTGAGATGGAGTAGTTTTCAATGGTGAACATCACTATGTTGATCATATCTACTATATGATTCACGCTCGACCTTTCGGTCTCCAGTGTTCCGAGGCCATATCTGCATATGCTAGGCTCGTCAAGTTTAACCCGAGTATTCTGCGTGTGCAAAACTGGTTTGCACCCGTTGTATGTGAATGTAGAGCTTATCACACCCGATCATCACATGGTGTCTCGGCACGACGAACTATAGCAACGGTGCATACTCAGGGAGAACACTTATACCTTGAAATTTAGTGAGAGATCATCTTATAATGCTACCATCGAACTAAGCAAGATAAGATGCATAAAGGATAAACATCACATGCAATCAATATAAGTGATATGATATGGCCATCATCATCTTGTGCCTTTTGATCTCCATCTCCAAAGCACCATTATGATCACCATCGTCACCGGCTTGACACCTTGATCTCCATCGAAGCATCGTTGTCGTCTCGCCAACTATTGCCTCTACGACTATCACTACAGCTTAGTGATAAAGTAAAGCAATTACATGGCGATTGCATTTCATATAATAAAGAGACAATCATATGGCTCCTGCCAGTTGCCGATAACTGTATTACAAAACATGATCATCTCACACAATAAAATTTAGCATCATGTCTTGACCATATCAGATCACAACATGCCCTGCAAAAACAAGTTAGACGTCCTCTACTTTGTTGTTGCAAGTTTTACGTGGCTGCTACGGGCTGAGCAAGAACCGTTCTTACCTATGCATCAAAAACCACAACGCGGTATAGTGATTGCTTTTTCATCTTTGGAAAGAACCATGTTCATTGAATTTGATTCAACTAAAGCTAGAGAAACAGACACCCACTAGCCACCTGTGTGCGAAGCACGTCGGTAGAACCAGTCTCGCATAAGCGTACACGTAATGTCGGTCTGGCCCGCTTCATCCAACAATGCCGCTGAATCAAGAATCAACTAGTGACGACAAGCAATATGTATATACCCACGCCCACAACTCCTTTGTGTTCTACTCGTGCATATAATATCTACGCATAAACCTGGCTCAGATGCCACTGTTGGGGAATGTAGTAATTTCAAAAAAAATCCTACGCACACGCAAGATCATGGTGATGCATAGCAATGAGAGGGAAGAGTGTCGTCTATGTACCCTCGTAGACCGTAAGCGGAAGCGTTATCACAACGCGGTTGATGTAGTCGTACGTCTTCACGATCGATCTGTCTAGCACCGAAGGTACGGCACCTTCGCGATCTGCACACGTTCAGCTCGGTGACGTCCCGCGAACTCACGATCCAGTGGAGCTTCGAGGGAGAGTTTCGTCAGCACGACGACGTGATGACGGTGATGATGATGCTACCGGAACAGGGCTTCGCCTAAGCACGGCTACAATATAACCGAGGTGGATTCTGGTGGAGGGGGCACCGCACACGGCTAAAAGATCAATGATCAGCTTGTGTGTCTATAGGGTGCCCACTCCTCGGTATATAAAGGAGTGGAGGAGGGGGAGAGGTCGGCCCTCCTAGGCGCGCCCCAAGGGGAGTCCTACTCCCACCGGGAGTAGGACTCTAACCCTTCCAAGAGTAGGAGTAGGAGAGAGGGAAGGAGGAGAGAGGGGGAAGGAAAGGGGGCGTCGCCCCCCTCCTTGTCCAATTTGGACTATAGGGGGAGGGGGGGTGACCTGCCCTGCCTGCCCCTCCTCTTCTCCACTAAGGCCCAATAGGCCCATTACACTCCCCGGGGGGTTCCGGTAACCCCCCGGTACTCCGGTATTTATCCGAACTTGCCCGGAACCCTTCTGAAGTCCAAACATAGTCATCCAATATATAGATCTTTATGTCTAGACCATTTCGAGACTCCTCGTCATGTACGTGATCATATCTGGGACTCCTAACTACCTTCAGTACATCAAAACACATAAACACATATTACCGATCGTCATCGAACATTAAGCGTGCGGACCCTATGGGTTCGAGAACTATGTAGACCTGACCGAGACTCATCTCCGGTCAATAACCAGTAGCGGAACCTGGATTCTCATATTGGCTCCTACATATTCTACGAAGATCTTTATTGGTCAAACCGCATAACAATATACGTTGTTCCCTTTGTCATCGGTATGTTACTTGCCCGAGATTCGATCGTCGGTATCTCAATACCTAGTTCAATCTCGTTACCGGCAAGTCTCTTTACTCGTTTTGTAATGCATCATCCCACAACTAACTCATTAGTTACATTGCTTGCAAGGCTTATAGTGATGTGCATTACCGAGAGGGCCCAGAGATACCTCTCTGATACACGGAGTGACAAATCCTAATCTCGATCTATGCCAACTCAACAAACACCATCGGAGACACCTGTAGAGCATCTTTATAGTCACCCAGATACGTTGTGACGTTTGGTAGCACACAAAGTGTTCCTCCGGTACTCGGGAGTTGCATAATCTCATAGTCATAGGAACATGTATAAGTCATGAAGAAAGCATTAGCAACAAACTAAACGATCATCGTGCTAAGCTAACGGATGAGTCAAGTCAATCACAGCATTCTCTAATGATGTGATCCCGTTAATCAAATGACAACTCATGTCTATGGTTAGGAAACATAACCATTATTGATTCAACAAGCTAGTTAAGTAGAGGCAAACTAGTGACACTCTGTTTGTCTATGTATTCACACGTGTACTAAGTTTCCGGTTAATACAATTCTAGCATGAATAATAAACACTTATCATGATATAAGGAAATATAAATAACAACTTTATTATTGCCTCTAGGGCATATCTCCTTTAGTTTGTCACCTAGCAGTGCTTCCAGGACGTAATTCTTCTGTACAGCAATGAGGATAATCCTCAAGTTACGGACCCAGTCCGTGTAATTGCTACCATCATCTTTCAACTGAGCTTTCTCTAGGAACGCATTAAAATTCAACGGACCAACAGCACGGGCCATCCATCTGTAACAACATAGGCATGCAAAATACTACCAGGTACTAAGTTCATGATAAATTAAAGTTCAATTAATCATATTACTTAAGAACTCCCACTTAGATAGACATCCCTCTAATCATCTAAGTGATCACGTGATCCACATCAACTAAACCATGTCCGATCATCATGTGAGATGGAGTAGTTTTCAATGGTGAACATCACTATGTTGATTATATCTACTATATAATTCACGCTCGACCTTTCGATCTCAGTGTTCCGAGGCCATATCTGCATATGCTAGGCTCATCAAGTTTAACCCGAGTATTCTGCGTGTGCAAAACTGGCTTGCACCCATTGTATGTGAACGTAGAGCTTATCACGCCCGATCATCACGTGGTGTCTCGGCACGATGAACTGTAGCAACGTTGCATACTCAGGGAGAACACTTGTACCTTGAAATTTAGTGAGAGATCATCTTATAATGCTATCGCCGAACTAAGCAAAATAAGATGCATAAAGGATAAACATCACATGCAATCAAATATAAGTGATATGATATGGCCATCATCATCTTGTGCCTTTGATCTCTATCTCCAAAGCACCATCATGATCACCATCATCACCGGCTTGACATCTTGATCTCCATCGAAGCATCGTTGTCGTCTCGCCAACTATTGCTTCTACGACTATCGCTACTGCTTACTGATAAAATAAAGCAATTATATGGCGATTGCACTTCATACAATAAAGCGACAACCATATGGCTCCTGCCAGTTGCCGATAACTCTATTACAAAATATGATCATCTACTACGATAAAATTTAGCATCATGCCTTGACCATATCACATCACAACATGCCCTGCAAAAACAAGTTAGATATCCTCTACTTTGTTGTTGCAAGTTTTACGTGGCTGCTACGGGCTGAGCAAGAACCGTTCTTACCTACGCATCAAAAACCACAACGCGGTATAGTGATTGCTTTTTGATCTTCAGAAAGAACCCTGTTCATTGAATCCGATTCAACTAAAGTTGGAGAAACTGACACCCACTAGCCACCTATGTGTGAATCACGTCGGTAGAACCAGTCTCGCGTAAGCGTACACGTAATGTCGGTCTGAGCCGCTTCAACCAACAATACCGCTGAATCAAGAATCAACTAGTGATGGCAACCAATATGTATATACCCACGTCCACAACTCCTTTGTGTTTTACTCGTGCATATAACATCTACGCATAAACCTGGCTCGGATGCCAATGTTTGGGGAATGCAGCAATTTCAAAAAAAATCCTACGCACATGCAAGATCCATCTAGGTGATGCATAGCAACAAGAGGGGATAGAGTTTTCTG
Organism: Triticum dicoccoides; assembly: GCF_002162155.2. Taxonomy (NCBI): domain Eukaryota; kingdom Viridiplantae; phylum Streptophyta; class Magnoliopsida; order Poales; family Poaceae; genus Triticum; species Triticum dicoccoides. The sequence goes on along the minus strand of NC_041390.1, from coordinate 418,982,407 downwards.
CGTACCCTTGTAGATCGTAAGCGGAAGCGTTATGACAATGCAGTTGATGTAGTCATACGTCTTCACGATCCAACCGATCCTAGCACCGAAGGTACGGCACCTCCGCGATCTGCACACATTCAGCTCGGTGATGTCCCATGAACTCTAGATCCAGATGAGGTCGAGGGAGAGTTTCATCAGCACGAGGTGTGATGACGGTGATGATGAAGTTACCGACGTAGGGCTTCACCTAAGCTCTACAATGATATGACCGAGGTGGAAATCTGTGGAGGGGGCACCGCACATGGCTAAACAATCAACTTGTGTGTCTATGGGGTGCCCCCTCCCCGTATATAAAGGAGTGGAGGAGGGGAGGGTCGGACCTCACATGGCATGCCCAAGGGGGGAGTCCTACTCCCGGTGGGAGTAGGATTCCCCCTTCCCTAGTTGGAGTAGGAGAGGAAGGAAGGGGGAGAGGGAGAAGGAAAGGGGGGCCGGCCCCCCACCCCGATTAGGATTGGGCTTGGGGGGCACGCCCCCACCTATGTTGCCTCCTCCTCTCTCCCATTAAGGCCCATACACTCCCCGGGGGGTTCCGGTGACCCCCCAGTACTCCGGTAAATGCCCGAACTCATCCGAAACCATTCCGATGTCCAAACACAGCCTTCCAATATATCAATCTTTATGTCTCAACCATTTCGAGACTCCTCATCATGTCCGTGATCATTTCCGGGACTCCGAACTACCTTCGGTACATCAAAACACGTAAACTCATAATACTGATCGTTACCGAACATTAAGCATGCGAACCCTATGGGTTCGAGAATTATGTAGACATGACCGAGACTCGTCTCCGGTCAATAACTAATGGCGGAACCTGGATGCTCATATTGGTTCCTACATATTCTACGAAGATCTTTATCGGTCAAACCGCATAACAACATGCGTTGTTCCCTTTGTCATCGGTATGTTACTTGCCCGAGATTCGATCATCGGTATCTCAATACCTAGTTCAATCTCGTTACCGGCAAATCTCTTTACTCATTCCATAATGCAACATCCCATAACTAACGCATTAGTCACATTGCTTGCAAGGCTTACAGTGATGTGCATTATCGAGAGGGCCTAGAGATACCTCTCCGATACACGGAGTGACAAATCCTAATCTCGATCTATGCCAAATCAACAAACACCATCGGAGACACCTGTAGAGCATCTTTATAGTCACCCAGTTACATTGTGACGTTTGATATCACACTAAGTGTTCCTCCGGTATTTGGGAGTTGCATAATCTCATAGTCATAGGAACATGTATAAGTTATGGAGAAAGCAATAGCAGTAAACTAAATGATCAAAGTGCTAAGCTAACGGATGAGTCAAGTCAATCACATCATTCTCTAATGATGTGATCCCGTTCATCAAATGACTACTCTTTGTCCATGGCTAGGAAACTTAACCATCTTTAATTAACGAGCTAGTCAAGTAGAGGCATACTAGCACTACAAGAAATATGTCAACTTGCGACCATCACTATTGGTCACTGAAAGGTCATTGTTTTTCATTTGCGACCTTTTTGTGACCAAAAACAGAAGGTTAAAAGCTGGCAGTCGTAAACTGAAATTAACGACCTTTTCTGTGAGAAGGTCGTGGAATTCCACGACCAAAACGAAAGGTCGCTGAACCCATGACCTTCTGTTTTGATCGCTAACTCTCTGCCCAGGCCACGTCGGATCCGAAGTGGCAATCTGACATGAAAAAATTGCGACCAATTGAAAATGTCGTTGATAAGATTCAGCCCGGTCCAATTGGGGTTTTTACATGGGCCAAGCCCATTTATTATTATTTTCCTGTCAATTTATGTCAACTACATGGGCCGAGCCCAAGAATTCAGCTTTTTATTTTCTAGGACGTGGCCTTCTATAGTCCATTTCGTTTTTGGGCCTCAGCCATTTCATAGTCCATTTCAATTTTGGGCCTCCATAACAAACTTTAAGAAACTTGCTCGTAGGACACAAGCTTATTCCTGCGATAGTGAAACACAAGCTTATTCCTGCGATAGTGAAACAGAGAGGAAATTCGAACAAGTATTGAGAGCATTTTATTTCTTTCAACATGGAAGGACTTTTGAAACAGCCACGAGCACACAGTAGGTACACTCAACGGAGACTAAATTGACATCAAAATGAAGCAACAAAGGGTAGTCTGAGAACATGAACGGCATGGGACACAGTAGCTACCATTTCTACCAGCTACAGCCGCTTGAAAGAGGGACTACCAAGGAGCTAAACTAACAATGACCATCCATCATAAATTGGTGACTTCAGCAATAAGCGGCAACAGCGACATTCCAAAGACCCCCTTCCCCCATTTCTGCTTGGTGTGCCGCATCATTAGCCACCCTGCACACAGCAAGTTTTCATATGTTTAGAGCAGATCAACATGTTGAGCAGTTAGGGAATCACATGGAGGAAGTGGGCGGGTGGATCAAGATGGTCTCACCTCGTTGACGTCGTCCTTGTCGCTCACCTCAGACTTGGACTTGTCAGATTTGCTCGACGCTTCTCCTGCCTGAAACGGGGATAGGCTCAAAAGAGCATGGATCAGTACCACAAATGTTGTGTTAATCTCGTGGGGCTACGATTCTGATGGAGGTGTTTGGCATGAATGTTATACCTATGGGTAGTTGTAAGCATCGATCTTCTTGGTGTACTCGGCCTTAAGCATCTCAACCTTCGCAACATAGGGAGACTTCTCCTTCTATTCATTCAAATAGAGGGAAAAACAGCAGACATGTTAGTGTGGTTCAAGGCAATAGATTCCTGGATAACAATTAACATAAGAATAGTTGAATAAATCATGCGAAATGGCATGGTGAATTTGGAAACTAAAATTTGAGCAGTAGTTTGAATCGATGAGTAGAGACTGTATAAATTCTAACTAGGCTACAAGCATTTGAACACTACAGACCATAAATTTAAACAACCAAATTGAGAATAGGCAGTAGATCAACAATTGAATAGCAACCGAATTCTAAATATAATTGACCATCTGGGTCGAACAATACCCAAATGACACGGTGCAGTGAGACAGAAACATGTAAACCAATACACGGACGGCCAAAATTCCATCGCATCACCGAGCAAACACTGAGATCAAGCGGAAGAGACCAACACTGAATAGATCACTAATAAAGAGGGTATGGGGGAGCGGGTAACTTACAGCATCACTCAAGACACTTCCACTTCTCACCACCGGCCTTGCCAACCTGTGATTTGAACACAAATCAGGAAACATGATTCCCAAGGAGAATTATCACAACACCAGTTTGGATGAGAGCAAGGAGACAGGGGAGGGAGCAAAGGGAACCAAGATGCTTACCATGGAGACCTGCTTGATGTTGGAGTCCTTCCTGAAGCTGTCCCTGCGAAAACAGAACCAAAACGAGCCCATGTGAGGACACATCACCACACCACGGAAACAATGTGAATCGAACCACAACAGGGAATCAAATCCGGGGCTCACATGAAGACTAAGAAGGCACTCAGGGGCACCTAAGCTTGTTGGAGTCCTCGGCTTTCTCTTCTTCACCGCGAGTCTGCATCGCACAAAAACAATAGAAACAAAGCGAATCAGAACCCGATGCGAAACAACAATAGGAAAACCTAGATAGAATGTAGTAAACATAGATAGAAAGTAATAAATGTGTACCCCTGATACAGACCAGGAATCAGCCCAAACAATCAGTTTGTGGACAAATAAGTACACCAGGTTGGAGGAAATGGAAATGTAACCTTACACAAACACATACGCATCGACATTTTCAAACGAAACCGATCGATCTCTTCTTGAAATATACCACTATACCAGCACCACCAGTTACTACTCTTA
>NC_041390.1:418941957-418978366 GCF_002162155.2 Triticum dicoccoides | reverse complement strand
TTGATTAACAAAAGGAAAACGCAAATAATAATTGAGAAGAAAACCACACAACGCTAGACTGAGTTGAGCTACACTATTGTTGTCGTCATGCATGTAACAGTCGGTCGGCCGTAGTTGTTAAGGTCGATCATGGGAAGGTGCCATTGAGAGTGGGCAAGTCCGGCCATGCCATCATCGAGGCCGGATCACGGTCTGACAGAGTTATCACAAGCAAACTTACACGTACGCACGCAGTTTTAATTAATTAAATGAGTAGGCAGCGAAGGCAATTGGAAATCTAGGAGTTGACTGAAGTGATCTAGTACTGAATATGCCTAGTGATTCAAGTTAACCTGTTGAAATTCTTCAGTTCCTATCAAAATCGGCATGTACACCCAGCCCATTGAATGTTCAGAAAACTGAAGTGATCTACTACTCTTTGCTCATGCTATCAATCATAACAGGAAGACTGCACCGAACTATTACTGACAAAGCTGCAATCTCATGTCCCCCGGCCCTGAAGTTTATGCGAAGGCGAAATGTTTCATCATAAGATAAAAGCCGTCCCATTCAAAATGGTTCTAATCAACATACTTGTCACTCGATTGCCTCTGCGCTGAGCTGCAGCGTGGGCAGAAAAAGCCATGGCCTCGCCATCAATGGCGAGAGTCTCCTCATCGTCCGTCAAGCACTTGGTGGCGAACTTGACGTTGCCCAACAGATGTAGCATCACTATTAGTTCTCAGCAGGCACAATGCTAGAAAGAAGAGGAGATAAAAAATGGCGCTATGTAGTAGTGGTAGTAGTACATGTGCCTTGCGCCGGTTGCCTTGATGTGCAGCGCCTGCACCTGCGCGACCACCTCGTCTCTGACGTGCACGGGCGCCGCGAACTTGAGGGACTGGCTCGCGTACATGGCACCAGGCTGCACGAAGACGAGAAGCAGCCGTCAGATCATGGTGGGATCCCATCGATCGGGCGCCATGCCTGCCAGCCGTTCGGCGGAATGGCAGAGAGGAGGAGGAAAGGAGCGTACGGCGTGGGAGGTGATGAGGGCGGGGAAGAGGGAGGCGACGAGCATGCCGTGCACCACGCGGCCGCGCTGGAACCCACCCGTCCCGCGCGCGAAGGCGTCGTTCGGATCACCGGAACAGCGCCGGAGCAACGCACCCATCAGATCCCGTCGACGTCGTTGTGTCCTGGTTGCCGGAGAGACGTGGCGAGCGTGGGGCAAAGCCACCGCAAACCCTAGCGGCGAAGATGAGTCCCAGGGGAGAGAGAGGGGTCGCTGGAGAGAGATGGATAGGTGGGGGGCTCCGCCTGAGGTGGGGGAGAGGAGAGGAGGGGGAGAGGCCGCCGGCGGCAAGGTTTGGGAGGGAGACAAGGGGAGGGATGGGATCGGCGTGGGTGGCGGCGGCGATGTGGGAGACGAGGGTGAGAGCGGCGGGGTGCGGATCTGGAGCTAGGGGTTCGTGGGGTGAGAGGGTGACGGAGTTTTCTTTTTATTTTCCTTTTTTTTAAGACAAAGAGGGGGGTTTGAGGGAGAAAGGGCTACCATCGGATCTGGAAGCATCCGACGGCGTTTGAGGGATGATCCGTATGACATGTCCATGGACCAATGAGAACTGAGTACACGTTATGATCTTTTAAATTGGTCGTAATCGACTAAAAATAAGGTGTTGAATCATATTGTTTCAAAAAAAGGTGTTGAATCATATAAACAGTTTTATGATATGAGAAATTCAAAAAAAAAGCATTCTCATTGTGTCACCAAATGTGACATAGTTTTCAGGAAAACTAACAAACTTGGAATTCGAATAAGACAAATATCTTCTAAAAATTGTTATGAGAAATGAGTTTTTAGGGGGAAAAACATTCGCTATTTTCGAAGTGCCAAAAATGTTTACAGCACCACTCCATTTTCCCAAACTATAAGACAACATTTTATGTACAGTTGACCAAATCTTTAGATGTAAAATGCTTTCGATCCACCTCTCATCAAAAAGACAAATTATGTTTTAAAAAAGAATCTACCTCACCATTCCTTTGTTTTTTTCTACTTTTTCACATGAAAAATTCAAAGAAATGATCTCATATTGTGCACAAGGGTGCATATTGGAATGGCAAACAATGTTGCCTAAGAAAGTTTTCATTTTCTTTGGACGAAAAAATCATTTTCCATTTTCCGAGTGCCCAAAATGAGGTTTTTTGTGAATGGCCTACCAAATAATTGTTGCAAAATTGGACCAAAACATTTTTCTAAAACAATAGGACATATTTAATTCACAATTGACCAAATGGTTGGGTGTTAAAGTTTTGATCCACCTCTCATGAAAAAGACAAATTTTCGCCGATTCAGTTGGAAGTGGGTCAAATTTGAACTGCAGATGCCTCATAGTTTGCTCTTTATTTTTCCAAAAATCATTTCTAGGTACATAAGTATCTATTTAATCAGAGAAACATCAAAAAATTTCTAATATTCAACCACTAGCTAGGAACGGTCAAGCCCGCCGTTTTGACCACATATTGAAACGGGCATAAAAAATTTCAAAAAAATCAAAATATTGGAAAACTTTCACATTGTGTCATTATATGTGACCAAATTTCCAGGAAAAATAATAAACTTGTAATACGGCAATTATTTTAAAAAAATGTTCTCAGAAATGAGCTATTATGCGTGAAGATTCATGACTTTCAAGCCAAATGATCAATCTTATGGCCACATTCATGGCATGTTTGTTCAAATAATCTCATATTGTGCACAAGGGTGCATATTGGAATGACAAACAATGTTTCCTAAGAAAGTTTTCATTTTCTTTGCACGAAAAAATCATTTTTCATTTTTTGAGTGCCCGAAATGAGCTTTTTTGTGAAGAACCTATCAAATGATTGTTGCAAAAATGGACCAAATCAATTTTATAAAATATTAGGCCATGTTTAATGCACAATTGACAAAAATGATTGGGTGTAAAAAGTTTTTATCCACCTTTGGTGAAAAAGACAAATTTCCGCCAATTTAGTAGGAAGCGGGTCAAATTTGAACTGCAGCTGCCTCATAATTTGCTCTTTATTTTTTCCAAAAATCATTTCTAGGTACATAAGTATCTATTTAATTAGAGAAACATCAAAAAAATTCCTAGATTAAACCACTAGCTAGGAACGGTCAAGCCCGCCGTTTTGACCGCATTTTGAAACGGGCATAAAAATTCAAAAAAATTTAAAACATTGGAAAACCTTCGCATTGTGTCATCATATGTGACCAAGTTTCCAGGAAAAATAATAAACTTGTAATACGGAAATTATTTAAAAAAAGAGTTCTCAGAAATGAGCTATCATGCGTGAAGATTCATGGCTTTCAAGCCAAATGATCAATCTTATGTTCACATCCATGGCATAGTTTGTTCAAATGATCTCATATTGTGCACAAGGGTGCATCTTGGAATTCCAAACAATGTTTCCTAAGGGATTTTTCATTTTCTTTGCACAAAAAAATCATTTTCCATTTTTCGAGTGCCTGAAATGAATTTTTTTTGTGAAGGAACTACCAAATAATTATTGCAAAAATGGACCAAATCAATTTTATAAAATATTAGGCCATGTTTAATGCACAATTGACAAAATGGTTGGGTGTAAAAAGTTTTTATCCACCTCTGGTGAAAAAGACAAATTTCCGCCGATTTAGGAGGAAGCGGGTCAAATTTGAACTGCAGTTGCCTTATAGTTTGCTCTTTATTTTTTCCAAAAATCATTTCTAGGTACATAAGTACATATTTAAGCATAAATATATGGTTTGGTGGTGATACGTTGAGGTTTGGACGGTGGCCCAGGGCCCCAACTCCAAAGTGCGTAGACTCGCATGCCCGCCGCGTGGTCACCGCGTGACCGTGGCGTTGCTGTGCGTTCTGGGAAGCCTAGGCATGTCTAGTAGGTTTGGCACTCCCCAGGTAGATGCTTGGAAGAAAATAACAACAGAAGAATCTCACGAGGAGACCGAACTATGCTCAAACATGAATTAGCAGCCAAGTGTTTGATTAATGGTACGGGAAATTCACAAGGCCAATGGGCCTGAGTTTTGGCTGAGGATGATCATATACTAGGGAGACTGTCTTGGCAAATTTTCAGCTCAAATGGAGGAGTTTGGATGGAACTTGCTTTGCAAAGTACCACATCGGGCAGAAATATGGATGTTGAAGCTGGGCTCAAATGGATAAGTGGATTGAGATCAAATTTTGTGGAGTATGGTAATTTTGGCATAGTAAATCACTGTAAAAAGTTTATACCATTTTGATAATCCTAGCTTGTACTTCCTTCACAAAGCTTCTCTCTAGATAGAAACTTTAGAATTTTTTTGAGGAAGATTTAATAGGCAAATGGAGCTGAATATTGGAATGTGGCAATGATTTGTATAGGTAAGATGGCACAAAAAGTTTGAGGAAAATAGGAGGTGTCTAGATAGCACTTTCTTTGCAATGTGCCAATTTGGACAGAAAATGGAAATTGAAGTTGGGCTTACATAGATGATTGGATTATACTGAAATTTGGTGTAGGGGGTTTCTATAGTCAGGGTAGTGTCCTGGTAAATTTTCAGCAATTATAAAGCAACATAAAATGTAGTTGCTTCACAAACTGAAAATATTACCAGAAACAAAGATTCGATGGTGAGCTCACATGTATTGTTAGATAGTGCTAAACTTTTGTGTAGAGCTATGACTTCGGCACATAGAACATGTGGCAAAAATTTAACTCATTACGATATTCCTATCTTGTATTTCCTTCACAAAGCTTCTAGGTGAATAGAAACTTTGGAAATTTGCCGAGGAAGATTTACTAGGAAAATAGAGCTGAATATTGGCATGTGGAAATGATTTGGGCATGGAAGATTGACCAAAAAGTTTGAGGGCAATAGGAGTGGTACAGATAGCACTTGATTTGCATTGTGCCGATCTAGACAGAAAATAAAAATTGAAGCTGGGCTCACATAGATGATTTGATTGAGCTGTGATTTGGAGGAGGGTGATAATTTGGGAATATGAAGACACAGTATAAATTTCATGCCATTTGGATGTGCATAGATAGTACTTCCTTCACAATGCTTCTAGGTGGACAAAAACTTTGAAAATTTGCCGAGGAAGATTTACTAGGCAAACGGAGCTGAATTTTGTCATGAGGAAATGGTTTGGATAGGAAAGAGTGCCCAAATTTTTTGAGGGCAATCAAGAATATAAAAATAGCACTTCCTTCACAAAGTGCTGTTCTGAACAGAATAGGAAAATGAATATTGTTGAATTATATTTTAACTAGGAGAGGAAGGTTTTTGACATGTTTGACGAAGATATGATCCAAAGAATTTATGAGATTTTTTCGGAATTTCGAGACTAACAGAAATATAGGTTGCTTCACAACGTAGGGCAAAAATTGACACATGGACATGACACGTAGGCAAAACTGATGAGGTGGCGCCTAGTCATAGCAATCAACCACAATTTACAAGGTTATGACCATCTATATTGGTCATGACCAGTTAGAAATAAGGCAGCAGATCAGTGCTATCTGCTTTGTGACCATTGTGTGTAAGGAAATTATGACCTTTCTAACCAAAATGGTCGATATAGTTTAGTGTTTGGAGCCCGCCGAACAGTTTTTGACCAATTGGTCTCAAATGGTCATAGATCTATGACCAATTCTTCCAAGGTCACTGACAGAAGGTCACTAGTTGACACATTTCTTGTAGTGTAGTGACACTCAGTTTGTCTATGTATTCACACATGTACTAAGTTTCCGGTTAATACAATTCTAGCATGAATAATAAACATTTATCATGATATAAGGAAATATAAATAACAACTTTATTATTGCCTCTAGGGCATATTTCCTTCAATCCCATTGTTCAAGAAGAAGAAGTGATTGTACCAGACCCTCCAGTCCATGAAGCCATTGAAGCTGAGGCGAATGCGGCTGTCACCACCACCACTACTGAAGCTAATGACGTTGTCATGGCTGAAGACAATGTGCAGCCCGAGGTCAATGATGCCACGGAAGACAATGCACAGCCATCCACCTCGAATGTGGCCATTCCTTCCCCTGTGCCTCACACCATGGAACGTGTGTACAATCAGGGCGAGCTCATTACTGTCTGTTGGCCTATCTTGATACCACCTACTGCTCCTGGTCCCCAATATGGCTATCACGTGGAGCAAAGTTCTCAAGCGCAGAAGCCAAAGCCCAGGCTGCCAAGGCTTCCAACTGTTGCCACTACAAGAGGCTCCTTCAGTGTGCTAAGATTCTTCTTCGACAAGGCAAAGAACCCCTTCCGAAAGCCCAAGATTTCCTCGGATAGGTTCTGGAGCCGTCAGCAACATAGCTACTACTCATGCATACTATACAACCAAGACATGATTTTTCCTCACAAGTCTTGACTGTGATGCCATTGCTGGGCTGCCATGCCTTGAAGAGGTTCTTGATTGCTTTCGTGAAGTTGGGCTGCTCCAATTTGTAACTGACAAGGAGCATTGGAATGAAGAGCTTCTGTTGCAGTTCTACGCCACACTACACATATCAGGCTACAACAGGGATCCGAAGACATGGGTTCTTGAGTGGATGACAGGAGATGTCCATCATGAAGCCAAAGCTCAGGATATCATCGAGCTAACTTCCCTGTCCACTCCTGGTGATCTGTATGAACCAGGTTGTCAACGCCATGTGCAAGAGTTGCAGAGTGTCTTTCAGAAGCATGAGCCCAATATGAGTCAGATGCTCAGTATGATGAAGCCATTGCCCATTGATGCTGAATATCCAAAGGAGTTCTACATCAAAGACCTTGAGTACCTGCCCGCATCATCTATCACATTCCGAGGCGTACTCTGTGGCCTATCAAAGGGAATTCTCTTAATGCCAAGCTTGAAGGCACCATGAAGACATTAGTCTTCTACATCATCAATGGCATCAGGGTCAACACTCAAGATTTCTTCATTTGTTAGTTGGCCTCTTCTGAAATTGATCTATTTGGCCTCAAGTTCTACGCTCCATGGGTCATGCGGCTCATTAAGCTTCACTCCTCCATCGACTATCAAGCTTCAGCACGCAACCATGTTGTGTTTTGCCTAATGTTGATATGTCATATGAAGCCATCTACCCTGAGCCTGCCAAGAAGCCACTCCATGAATACAATGTTGCATTTCAAAGCTTCACTCGACCAATTGAAGGTGTTCATGTGCCAAATCCTTCTGCTCCTGCTGGTCCCCTTGCTGGTCAACTTCGTCTGCCGCATCGTGCCAACACTGATGCCACAGCCAGCATGGTAGCTCAAAGGCCTCAGAAGCATGCTCGTGTCCTGAATGACAGAGAGCTTCTTGTATCACTTCACCAGAAGCAGGATAGGCATCATGATTGGCTGAAGCGTCAAATGCAGAGTCTTCTTGTTGATGTCAATCGTATACGCAACTTAGCAACCAAGAACTCATTTGTTGTGCATGAAGCCTATCGGCGGTCCTAGAAGAGCCTTACACTACTCTGTTGTGAAGACGATCTTCGAGAAGATGTCTTCACTGAACATTTCAAGTTTGACTCCAGGCCTCCACAATCTGCAAGCTGGCGTCCAACTCCTTCCATTGGAAGATTCAGAGTATTCATCTTTGCTCCAACTGTTGTTGCGAGAGTCGTTGATGAAGAGGACGACGCCATTTCACCAGGGATGGCTTCACTGCATCACGGTTCTGCGTCAGGACCCTCTGCACTTCCCAACTCCAATGTCGACCCTGCTGCCCCAACATCTTCACTGACTGGGAACGAGTAGTTACTCTATGTCTTCAAACCTTTTTGGTCCTTACTGACAAAAGGGGAAGACGCATATGAGTTGATAGTCTTTAAACGGCTCCATATGGGTTGGGTGCTTATTTTTTCTAAGTTCTTACAACGCTCGTTCTTGAAAATGTTGGTTTTTGAGTTGTAACACTTAAAATTGATGGCCGTCTGCCACTTTTGCTACTGCCTTATGATGCGGTGATAAATCCCGCATGAAGTCATTCTGCAAACACCCATTTCTCATTATGCATTTCATTATCTTCATTACTCTTATGTATGCATGATGAATTGTCTTCATGTGTTGAAGAAGATCTCCACAAAGCAAAACCTGCCATGTGCATTTGCATTCAAAGGCAAACTACTTATATGCACATCTTCAGGGGAGCCTCTCACAACCTATGAAGACAATGCCTATGAACTTTAACTTTCACATACTTTTATCCTTGTTGAAAACTTCAACCAGTTTGTCATCAATCACCAAAAAGGGGGAGATTGTAAGTGCATCTAGTGCCACCCCTGGTTGGTTTTGGAGTATTGACGACAAACATGGTTGAGGGACTAATGTGTTTGTGAGAATTGCAGGACAATACAGGTAGTAGTCCCTCATTGATTCGGTTTACCTACCAGAGATGACCCCTAAAAATGTGTGAAGACATTGAAGACAATGGTGGTTTGTGAAGACATTCACGTTGAAGATAATCACATGTGAATACATTCACTTGAAGACTATGGAGTGCGAAGACATTGTTTCTTCTGTAGTTTACTTTTCTTCTTTATTGAGTCATAGGAACCACCGTACTGTTAAGTGGGGTCCAAGTGAACAAAGTCAGATGACTGAAGTGATACTCAACAAAAATCATATGTCTTCGAGCGAAGACAATGAAAGCAAATCTTATCCAGAGTTGGATAAGTCAGCTTGGCTTGTAGCCCAAGCCAAGCTGTCGCGTGTGTTTGAAATCCGACCGTTGGACACATGTTGGTTCCTTAGTGACCGAGGGGCATTGCAGACATATCATGTCAGGTTGCCTCCTGGCTATAAATAGCCCACCCCCTACACCATAAATTGGTGGCTGCTCAGAGTTAGTGTACGACCTTTGTCGTTTGAGAGCAACCCACCTCCGAAGCCTTTGAGAGAGAGATCCTTGCGAGGATAAAGCCCCAAACACCCAGAGACAAAGAGTGTTAGGCATCCTTTCTGTCCGCGTGACATGAAGACTTGTTACACTTGAGGATTGTGCATCCTCCAGCCGGTTAGGCGTCACGTTCTGAGCATCCAAGAGTCATTGTGGATCGCCAGTGAATGGAGTCTATGAAGGTTGGGAAGTCTACCTTGAAGACTTATGTAAACGCCCTCGATGCGGCTATATCTCCTACGTGTCGAAGCACGACTTAGAGGCATAACCGCATTGAAAGCAATGCCGCAAATGAGGTAATCTTCACACAACCCAAGTAATACATAAGGGAAAGAGATACATAGTTGGCTTACAATCGCCACTTCACACAATTACATGACTAAAGCATTACATCAACCAAATACAATCAACGTCCGACTACGGAACCAAAATAAAAGAAGAACCCCAAATGCGACAAGGCCCCCGATCGACCCCAACTGGGCTCCACTACTGATCAACTAGAACGAAACAACACAAAGGACAAGATCTTCAACGAGCTCCTCCTGAGATGGGTTGCGTCATCTACACGGACTCATCGGCACCTGCAAGCTGGTTTGGAAGTATTTGTGAGCCACGGGGACTCAGCAATCTCGCACCCTCGCGATCAAGACTATTTAAGCTTATGGGTAAGGTAAAGGTATGAGGTGGAGCTGCGGCAAGCGACTAGCATATATGGTGGCTAACATACGCAAATGAGAGTGAGAAGAGAAGGCAAAGCACGGTCGATAAAAGTATGATCAAGAAGTGATCCTATAGCAACCTACGTCAAGCATAACTCCAACACCGTGTTCACTTCCCGGACTCCGTCGGAAAGAGACCATCACGGTTACACACGCGGTTGATGTATTTAATTAAGGTCAACTTCAGGTTTTCTACAACCGGACATTAACAAATTCTCATCTGCCCATAACCGCGGGCACGGCTTTCGAAAGTTCAAATCCCTGCAGGGGGTGTCCCAACTTAGCCCATGACAAGCTCTCACGGTCAACGAAGGAATAGACCTCCTCCCGAGACGTTCCGATCAGACTCGGTATCCCGATTCTACAAGACATCCTCGACAATGGTAAAACAAGTCCAGCAAGACCACCCGATGCGCTGACATCCTGATAGGAGCTGCACATATCTCATTCTCAGGGCACACCGGATAAGCTAAGCGCACGGGAGCCAACGTAACCCAAGTTGCCAAGGGACGGCCCCGCATGGTGCTTTGGGTTGGACCAACACTTAGACAAGCACTGGCCCCGGGGGGTTAAAATAAGATGACCCTCAGGATGCGCGACTCCCAAGGGAAAAAGGCTAGGTGGCGAATGGTAAAACCAAGGTTGGGCCTTGCTGGAGGAGTTTTATTCAAGGCGAACTGTCAAGGGGTTCCCATTATAACCCAACCGCGTAAGGAACGCAAAATCCGGAAACATAACGCCGATATGACGGAAACTAGGGCGGCAAGAGTGGAACAAAACACCAGGCATAAGGCCGAGCCTTCCACCCTTTACCAAGTATATAGATGCATTAATTAAATAAGATATATTGTGATATCCCAACAAGTAAACATGTTCCAACAAGGAACAACATCTCCATGTTCCAACAAGGAACAAACTTCAATCTTCACCTGCAACTAACAATGCTATAAGAGGGGCTGAGCAAAGCGGTAACATAGCCAAACAACGGTTTGCTAGGACAAGGTGGGTTAGAGGTTTGGTTCAACAATATGGGAGGCATGATAAGCAAGTGGTAGGTATCGCAGCATAGGCATAGCAAAAGAGCGAGCAACTAGCAAGCAAAGATAGAAGTGATTTCGAGGGTATGGTCATCTTGCCTGAAATCCTGCAAGGAAGAAGAACGAGTCCATGAAGAAGACAAACAGACATAGTTGAACGAATCCTCACAACACGATGTTAATGGAACCAACCCGAAGAAGCAACACCGGAAAAGAAACACACAACATAGTAAACAACCAACACATGAACATGGTATGATATGCGGGATGCAGTATGCGATGCATATGCATGATTTGCAAAGGAATGAATGAACCTGGCCTCAACTTGGAAATCCAAGTGTTCCACTGGAAAGATGAGATGAAATCGCTTGAAAATGATATAAAGAACGCCGGAATCGGAGTTACAGTTTGGAAATGGCAAGCAATTCAAATATGACCACGATCTGCGATTTACAGCAAGTAGCCATCTAAACGCAACAAAGTGAACATGCTACAGCACTCAAACATGACAACAAAATACATGGCAGGGATCCATTCATGATGCTTAACAAAAGACTAGCACTGAGCTACGGCCAATTCATCCATTAACAGGTTCAAACAAGCATGGCAAAAATGCATTTGGTAAACAGATCTCAGACTTAGTGAAATTAACACTTATCTGGAATTTCAGATCAGATAGCACTCTTTGGAGCAACAAAACTACATGCTACAGGACCTGAACATGGCAAAGTAAAGCATGGCATGGAGCTACTCAAAGATCTTAACAAAAGTCCCTTAGTATGGCATAATGAGATAAACAGGTCAAGGACTTAGTGGGAATGCTAAGTCCCTGAAATCAGCATTACCAAGTGCCTCACTTTGCAAGCTTGTGCTAGTCACCACACTGAAGGAAATATGCCCTAGAGGCAATAATAAAGTTATTATTTATTTCCTTATATCATGATAAATGTTTATTATTCATGCTAGAATTGTATTAACCGGAAACATAATACATGTGTGAATACATAGACAAACTTAGTGTCACTAGTATGCCTCTACTTGACTAGCTCGTTAATCAAAGATGGTTATGTTTCCTGACCATGAACAAAGTGTTGTTATTTGATTAGCGAGGTCACATCATTAGTTGAATGATCTGATTGACATGACCCATTCCATTAGCTTAGCACCCGATCGTTTAGTATGTTGCTATTGCTTTCTTCATGACTTATACATGTTCCTATAACTATGAGATTATGCAACTCCCGTTTACCGGAGGAACACTTTGGGTACTACCAAACGTCACAACGTAACTGGGTGATTATAAAGGAGTACTACAGGTGTCTCCAAAGGTACATGTTGGGTTGGCGTATTTCGAGATTAGGATTTGTCACTCCGATTGTCGGAGAGGTATCTCTGGGCCCTCTCGGTAAAGCACATCACATAAGCCTTGCAAGCATTACAACTAATATGTTAGTTGTGAGATGATGTATTACGGAATGAGTAAAGAGACTTGCCGGTAACGAGATTGAACTAGGTATTGGATACCGACGATCGAATCTCGGGCAAGTAACATACTGATGACAAAGGGAACAACGTATGTTGTTATGCAGTCTGACCGATAAAGATCTTCGTAGAATATGTAGGAGCCAATATGGGCATCCAGGTCCCGCTATTGGTTATTGACCGGAGACGTGTCTCGGTCATGTCTACATTGTTCTCGAACCCGTAGGGTCCGCATGCTTAAGGTTACGATGACAGTTATATTATGAGTTTATGCATTTTGATGTACCGAAGGTTGTTCGGAGTCCCGGATGTGATCACGAACATGACGATGAGTCTCGAAATGGTCGAGACGTAAAGATTGA
Source organism: Triticum dicoccoides (assembly GCF_002162155.2). Lineage (NCBI taxonomy): Eukaryota > Viridiplantae > Streptophyta > Magnoliopsida > Poales > Poaceae > Triticum > Triticum dicoccoides. The sequence continues at coordinate 418,965,854 of NC_041390.1, read as the reverse complement.
TATATTGGAAGCCTATGTTTGGATATCGGAAGTGTTCCGGGTGAAATCGGGATTTTACCGGAGTACCGGGAGGTTACCGGAACCCCCCGGGAGCTATATGGGCCTTAGTGGGCTTTAGTGGAAAGGAGAAAGGGGCAGCCCAAGGTGGCTGTGCGCCTCCCCCCTTCCCCTAGTCCTATTAGGACTAGAAGAGGTGGCCGGCCCCCTCTCTCTCTTTCCCCCCTCAAGGAATCCTATTCCAACTAGGATTGGGGGGGGGGAATCCTACTCCCAGAGGGAGTAGGACTCTCCTGGCGCGCCCTCCCTTGGCCGGCCAGCCTCCCCCCTCTAGTCCTTTATATACAGAGGCAGGGCACCCCAAAGAACACACAAGTTGATCCACGTGATCTATTCCTTAGCCGTGTGCGGCGCCCCCAGCCACCATAGTCCTCGATAATACTGTAGCGGAGTTTAGGCGAAGCCCTGCTACTGTAGTACATCAAGATCGTCACCACGCCGTCGTGCTGACGGAACTCTTCCCCGACACTTTGCTGGATCGGAGTCCGGGGATCGTCATCAAGCTGAACGTGTGCTCGAACTCGGAGGTGCCGTAGTTTCGGTGCTTGATCGGTTGGATTGTGAAGACGCACGACTACTTCCTCTACATTGTGTCAACGCTTCCGCAGTCGGTCTGCGTGGGTACGTAGACAACACTCTCCCCTCTCGTTGCTATGCATCACCATGATCTTGCATGTGCGTAGGAAATTTTTTGAAATTACTACGAAACCCAACACACACACATCACAAAAATACATGGGTTGCACCTCTGGATAGATGGCAAAACATATAACAAAACACATGTAGGGCTCATGGGCATATCATGCACACAATAATCATGGCAAAAATGACAAATATCTAAATGGAGCAGCAGATCTGACAATTATCCCAAATAGCACTCTTCTAACAGCATTTCGGGCATCAAGATGAACTCAAATGAAAATGATGCAATGAGATGAAATGTTGTGCTCTCTGAGATGAACATTTTGATATGCTATATGCCCAAAACGGAGCTACGGATGCAAATTTACGGCACGATGAACATGGGCATATGAATCTGGGAATTTCGGGGACTTAGTGGAAAAAAAACATGGGCGCAGGATAGCTATCGTGCGCACGAGCGGGGAATAGTGGTGACTCACCATGGGCTTCGACCCAGACGTGGAGAGGAGGCAAGCGGGCCGACGGAGATGGGCCTCAGCGAGATCGCGGCCTGCGAGGCCCACGCGGAGGGTCAACGGGGGCGCGCTCGTCTCCCTCGATCCCGATTGGATCCCAGGAGGCAAGGGCGGTGGCGCCCGATGGCGATGCCAACGAGGGACGGCGGAGACCTGCCAGATCCGGGCGCGGGGAGCGAAGGCCGAGGCTGCGGGACCCGTTCCCGAGGTCAGCGGGGCTCGGCGACGCCGGCGTCAAAGATCGGGAGCTCGGCTCCATGGATTTTCATGGCGGCGAGGGTTGGTGCAGTAGAAGCGAAGGCACGAGGAACGGAGGCCGGCGAGGGGGACGGACTCCGACGAGGCACGGGTGGCCGGCGGGAGCTTGAGCGGCGGCGGTGGAGCGCTCGGGCTCCCAGCACGCGGCGGTGAACCCGGTTCGGCCCGACGCGGGCCGGATCTGGGCATGGCGGGCCCGCGCGATGGGGAAGTGGGTGTGGGGACGCGTGGCGGCGTCCGGTTGGGCGAGGGTAGTGGCCGGCTGAGGTGTCGGCCCCTGATTGGTCCGGGCGACGTGGCGGCGGCGGCGGACACGTCCAGCGGCGGGACGGACAAGTCCGGCGGCGCGGGGAGGAGTGGATCTAGGGTTCATCCGCGAAATGATCCGAAATTTCGGGGAGGGGTGCTCTTTTATAGATAGAGGGAGCTAGGAGAGTCCAAATGAGGTGCAATTTTCGGCTACGCGATCGTGATCGAACGACCAAGATGATGGAGGAGGTTTAGGTGGGTTTTGGGCCACTTTGGAGGGGTGTTGGGCTGCAACACACACGAGGCCTTTACGGTCCCTCGGTTAACCGTTGGAGCATCAAATAAAGTCCAAATGGCACGAAACTTGACAGGCGGTCTACCGATAGTAAACCAAGGCCGCTTGGCAAGTCTCGGTCCAATCCGGAAATGTTTAACACCCGCACACGAAAGAAAGGTAGAAATGACCACCAGAGGAGAACGGAGCGCCGCAATGCAAAACGGACAACGGGGAAAAAACTCGGATGCATGAGACCAACACGTATGCAAATAAAATGCACATGATGACATGATATGCAATGCATGACACACAAGCAATGACAAGGCAACAACAGCGAATAACAGGAAGACACGTGGCACATCGGTCTCGGGGCGTTATAACTTACCAGAGTGATTGGGCGAGGACTGGGTTTCCTTAGCTCAAGGGGAATAAGGTGAAGACACAGTCTTTTGAGTTCAATCTCAGCCTCCCTAACCAGACGTACAGTTGTCACAACAACTAGACTAGTCTACCAAATCCTTGTCTTCACCAAGCCACTGGTTCTATCCTCTACCTTTTTTACATTTTCAGTTTGTCTTCATGAAGTCATTGCCTGCTTGCCTGATCTGTTTGACTTCACTGTGCGAAGACTATTGCCTGTTTGGCTTCATACTGTCTTCCATTCCGATCCATACTACCTAGCTGCTGTTAGTCTTCGTGCTTTCACTATATTGCTTACTTGACTATGGCTTGTCTAGTGTAGTTCATCTTCCGCTGGATATCATATAGGCTCATACTAACAGTTTGTCTTCAAAACCTCGTGTTTTGAAGACTTCCATAAAAGTCGCCTATTCACCCCCTCTAGTCGACAATAAGCACTTTCAGGTACGGTCGTGATGGGTTGTACCATGCACCATCTTTCGCCATAGATGCCTGAATTGAATTTTTCTTCGGGGTTTCTCTTCTTAAGCCTGAGAGGTTAGTTCCAACATATTCAAAAGGCAAAAATTCCAGACTTTTTAATATAAGCACATTACCTGGTAATTTTTAAATGTCAGTAACAACCATCTTCTTCTATAAACTAAACTTCAGCACCCTTTAAACAAACAAAATAAAATCAAAACAAACTTACTCACTCTACCTTATTTGCATGGGTGCCATGAAGCGCTTTGTTTTTGGTTGGTTAGCTTGACCGAAGTGACAATTACTTCTCTTTGAGTGCAAGAACGTCTAGCCCGTTGCTCCTAGCGTTCGGGGTGATACCGTCTCATGTGTACATCTCCACCTTCTTTTTCCTAGGGAAGTACTTCATAAATGGATTCTTTGATGGAAGGTCAAATCTCACATTTTTGTCAAAAATGTTAATGGTAGCTTTGATGGTCTTAAGAACGGTGTACCTAGTATAATTGCTGCCTGGTGCAGCAAAGTAAATCGGATCGCCCCGAAATATCAAATCACCCTCGGGTCTCTCGACTGGGCGACACTGGCGGCCCCCATCCAATCTCCAGCGCCCCCTCCTCCAGTATTCCTCTCTGCCACCGTCACGACAGCGGCGGCCGCGACGACGGCAGGCCTTGCACCTTTCTGCTTCTTCTCCTTCTTTGACTCTGCCTGGCGGTGACATCTCTGTCCAAGCGGCTAGTCATATCACCATATGTTGATATTAGATGGCCGCGGCGCGCTTGTTGCGTCCTTTCCCCGTTGTCTCCCATTGGAGCCAGCCATGGGGCGTTCACCATCTCCAAGTGGTGTAAGGTGAGGCGGACATGATGTCTTCAATTCCAGCATGAGACGCCATCATCCAACGGCGCATCGGTTTGATCTATGGCTTCCTTGTAGAGGATTCCTGTGATGGCTTGCGTGTGATGCTGTCATCGGGGTCCATGATTTAGCCTACTAGCTTTGTGTTCCCTGATAGCACGACTTTGATGGTGTGCTGGACTATTCGGCTAATCCGGTGGTGGTAGTGGTGCAGTGATTAATGGCAGATCTAGCGACTTCATCATCTACGCCACTCCGGCTAGCGGTGGCGGACTCACCGCAAATTGCGATGACCACCGAGAGGTCTTCACGAGGGATGCTCTCTCCAGACCCGGTGGTTGTGTTCAGCAGGGAGATGCAAACTATGACGACGATTTGACTCAGAGGGATGGTTGTGCAACGGTGGCGGTCTGGCATGTAGCTGCTGGGATCGCGGGAAAGTGGCAGCGACAACACATAAGTGATGTCGATGGTGGTGCTACTCGAGCATCTGGTCTCGAGCTCCGAGGTGAAAGCCAATGTTTGACATGTGTCAGTTATACCTGGCAATGGCGATGTTTTTTCCATCGTTACCTTGTTGAAGGCATTGCTCGGATATGTTCGGACTGATTTTTCAGGGTGAAAACTTAGATTCTGACCTTGGCTGGTTGTATCCGGTGACGGCAGCGATTGAGCGTCGCTCCCTTCCTGAAGGTGTTGTTGTTGAAGAACTTCGGTGTTTGTATGATGTCATAAGATGGTTGGTGGAATATGGTCATTGTTGTAGTTTGCGAATCACGGATCCAAGCTAGGGTTTCATCTTCTTTTTTTCCTTGTTTATATATAACTTTGGTCTTACATGACTTTGTTATTTGTCAGCGTGTTTTTGTGTGTGTTGATCTTGGCTATACAGAAGATTATATATTTGTATAATTGGTGCAATGAGATCTTCAGGCATATATCAACCATAAACAAAATCAATCATAACAGAGCAATCATCAATTTGAAGGACTACAAGTTGTTTTAAGACTCGGTTGAACTTGTAAACACACTTTATGTTTTTGAAAACAAAAAAGTATCGAGCTGAGAACCGAAAGTATATTTACCACAGCTGACACCGCTACAGTTCGTTGGAGGGGGTGAGATCTTCACTCAGTTTGCCGCGTAACGAATTTCGGACGAGTCTCTCCGACCGCCACACAGCAACTTTTCCCAGTCACAGAAATCACACCAACTTCTTCCCCAGTTCAGCTCACATCTCCTTCAGTCCATTCTGAGGGGCGTCTCTACCCAACTCCAATGCCTTCCAAACCCTAGCCCTCACCCCTCGGCCCCTCGCTGCCATGCCAGATCTGAGCACCGTCTGCCCCGAACTGTCTGCCGACGCCGCCGTGGACCTACTGGGCGGGGATGCGGCCGCTGACCCCGCGACGGCAGCGGCGGCGGCGGCGGCGACGGAATCCTCCTCCGGCGGCGATGGCGCTCCCATTATCCCTGTGGAGTGCCGTTGGAGCGGCCGCGTGCGCGCCTTTGACGTCCAAGGCGCGGTCCCTGTGACCGCCTGCCCCGAGGCGCGCCGCGGCGGCGAGAGGAAGTCGTCCTTTGTTCCGCCCCCTTCGTCCGCGGCGGCCTCACTTGCCCCGGTATCGGGTCGGGTGCTCGAGGACTATGTGAACGAGGGCGTGATCGCTGTCACTGCCGGCGCAGTGGCGCGCAGAGGAGGCGGCCGGAAGAACTCGTTCTCTGCCCCGCTGCCTCCGTCCGCAGCGGCACCAGCGCCGGCATCGGGTCGGGCGCTCGAGGGGTATGTGGACGCCGACTTGGCCTCTCTCACCGCCTCTCCTGAAGCGCAGCACGGCGGCGGTAAGGAGTCCTCTGCCCCGTTGCATTCTGCCGCCACGGCGGCACATGCGCCGGCACCGGGTGTGAAGCTTGAAGATTATGTGAACGAGTGTGCGGTCTCTGTCACTGCATACCCCGAGGCGCGCCGCGGTGGCGGAAAGAAGCCGTCCTCTGCCCTGCTACCTTCGGCCGTGGCGCTGCTGCCAGCACCAGCGCCGGCACCGGATCTGATGCTAGAGGACTATGTGAGCAAGGGCGTGGTTTCTGTCACCGCCCACCCTGAGGTGCGCCGCGGCAGCGGGAAGAGGTCGTCTTCGGCTCGTTCGCCTTTATCCCCGGCAGCAACGGTGCTGGCGCTGGCATCGGGTCGGTCACTCAAGGACTATGTGAAGGAGTGGGTGGCGAGGAAGGTGGCGTCAGGTGCCTCCCCGCAGCATTGTGTGCTGCCATTCCTCAATGGTGCGCCCAAGGCGGTAAGGGTTTCTGCTCCTAATGACCGAATCACCAGTGGCTGATTCAGCATTACCTAGAATTGCTGTTCGACCGAAATTTATGTTTAAGGTGATTTACTCTGTGCATCATCAAACTTAACTATAAAATATCTCCACAACTGCATATTGTACCAAAATGCAACACATACATCTCAATTGGTAATACACCGTCGCAGCTAAGATCAACCAATGCTCGAGCAGTTTGTCAACAGATGTAAAGAAGCAAAGCCTTGATTATAAAACCATCACATTTGTCCTTGTGATACACAGATTTACTTTCTCTATCCACAGCTCACATATTTTCAACAGCATGCTGTCATAATTCCTAGTAGAGAACTTAGATTGATCACAGGTAGGCAGAGACATATATAAAGTTTACAATCGGCTGGCCAGCAAGCCGTCCGATCTGTTCTCAGGATCAGCCGACTGATGCTGTAACGCCCCGGTCAAACCCACAGGTTCCTCGCTGTTGCGCCTGGCTACCACCTAGGATCTAGACTGGCCCCACAGACCGACACTTCTTTTTTGTGCACATTATCCTCACTCGTGCGCACCCGGGATCAACTTCCTAGTCTCTCATCCTCAAATTGCTCCAAGCCAAGCATGCTTAACTTTGTAGTTCTGGGAGCTGGAAAAGAAGGTGCACCTTGTTGATATGAATAGTTTATCATTTGACGTCGGCCCAGCAGGAACTTTCCCTCCTGGCACACGTCTGTGCGTCCAGCCCGGCACATGTGCCATGCCTTGTGCCATGACAGGCCACACGCGCCATGCGCCACATGCCCGCACACCTGACCCACACACACTAACCGCAAGGGTTGCCTCTGATACCAATTGTAACGCCCCGGCCAAAATCCACCAGTTCCTGGCCGTTGCACCTGGCTACCACCTAGGATCTAGACTGGTCTTTCCTGCGCACTTTGTCCTCACTCGTGCGCACCCGGGGTCAACTTCCTAGTCGATTACCCATCCTCAAATTGCTCCAAGCCAAGCACACTTAACTTTGAGGTTCCTTTTGGATGGGCTCCTGGAAAAGAAGGTGCACCTTGTTGATACGAGTAGTATATCATTCCAATTAAGCCGGGATGTCACTGATGCCTAACGTGCCTCAACATTGTTTGGGGTCAAAGTTACAACCCATCTTCCAGTTGCGTGACTCAAGGCGCCATCTCGTCTTGGCACCTAGGTGGCGGCCTAGGTGGTCATTAGATTATCACAGATATTAGTCAAATCATAACAAACGACACTCATACAACAGAGAGAAAAATCAGAATAAACGACACTCATACGACACACATCCCACAACATCTCTCAAGCAAAAACACATTAAATCATCCAGTCCTTTCTCCCAGTGTTCTAATACCACCAGGCTGTCAGGTCCACTGCTTGCCAACTCAATCCTTGTCCTCCTATTTCTAACTCTTATACTTGTACAATTCTATGTGAGTAGAGGAGAGCAAGCAGAATCCAGCACCACTAGCCGCAGAGCTGACAGCTGAGAGGCAAGCAGCGGGGCAGAGGATGGATATGGGCAACAAGCTGCAAAGTAGAGTGGGGAGGGGGAGGAACAAAGAAGAAAGGGAATGAAAAAAGAGTGCCTGTGAGACGACGACGGAAGACAGGGAGGCTACAACATGCTCTGGACGGTGGCAACAGATGTCGGCTGGAGACGGTCAACAACTGGCATCAGCGGCTATGGTTCCTTCCCAGTTCCGAACCCTCTCTCCTAGCAAGCTGAAGACAAGATCTGAGCTCCCCTTTCCCTCCTAGATATCAGTCAGTTTAAGCGAGCAGCCACACTAGCCAACTGGTCAACATGTTAATATGTTACCGACTACACTGCACAGTGGTGAGCTGGCATGAACAATGTGTTTTTTCTTTGATCAATGTGGGCTCTGAGAAAAGTTATTTTATGCAGTATTAGTTCCAGTGCCGCCTTTGACCCCCTCTCCACTTTCACTCTACGAGTAGACCAAAGACCAGATCTGATCCTCCCTTCCGTCCTAGATGTCTGCCAGTTCAGGCGAGCAGCCACACTGTTTGTTGCTTGCCAAGAGGAGATCATGTTATTGACTACACATCACAGTGGCGAGCTGCCATGAACAATGTAAGGCTGTTCTTTGATTAACGTGAGAACTGAGAGATTTTTGTTTCCTTAGTTCCACTGCCACCTTTCGAATTGCTTGATGCTTAATTACATATTTCCAGTGGCGGAGCCACCTCCCAGCGACCCCGTGCAGCTGCCCGGGTTAGTCCAGAAAATCACGCCTAAGCAATGGGATTATGTATGGGTCAGAAGCAATATTTCCACGGGCAAATGGCAGCTCACAGTGCGTCACAGGTAGTCTTGCTCAGGCTCCACTCACGGGCTGGCTCCGCCACTGCATACACCTCATCAAACTTCATATACGCCTCTGCCTACCTGTTGAAAGTTAAAACTGCAGCTCATACATGATAACGTGACAAGTTTTCATAATTAAATCAACATTCGGACCAAGTTTCAGTTTTGATCAATTTTTATTGGCTTTGTATCTGATGATTCTTCGGATGTGCACAGGTTGAATGTCGTGTGTGCTATAAGATTATCCATCCCTTGGAAGAAATAAAATGTTCAGTTAGCCGTTGTGAACAAATGTTCCATCTGACCTGTGTGGTGGAATATATTGCAAATTTCACTCCTGAAAGCTTCAGGTGCCCTCAGCATGTAAGTTTAAATGTTATGAAATGGGATATGTTTAATATTGCATGTGCTGCACATTGGCAAAAACATAAGATTTTCCTAAAAATGCAAGTTATTTAGCTTAAAGAACTTTTGTTGTGAAGTTGTTGGACTTGTCTAGTTGTCATACTTGAGTATGCCAACCCTGTTTTGATATGCAGTATTCTGTCCACATGGATAATTGTTGCATTCAACATACAATTATGCTATACTAGATGGTTTGGAAACTAGGATGCAGTGTGCACTATAAATAGACACACTTATGGGTTATGTTAATACAATGTATTTGCAAATGACTCAAATATATTTTGTCTTTGACAGGCTGATAATTCATAGTTATGGTTGTCGATGTATGTCCTATTCACGACCACCACATGGCTTACTATTTGTGAAGGAATAAGTAAACGAAATAACACAGTACTCCCTCCATATCATCCTTTTGGACATGTCTTAAATTTTGACTACGAATATTGTTCTAAATATTTAGATTGAAAACTTGTAAATCATTTGTTTAGATTTGTGTCGAAAAGTATATTCATAATATTATAATTTTGTATTTTTTTGTGTATACTGCCGTAAGAATTAATGGTCAAAGGTAAATCGTGAAGACTGGGTCAGTATCCAAAACGACATGTATTTATGATATGAAGTACATTTTTTTTTGCATTTTGTACAGAGAATATTTTTTTAAAGGTATTTAAAAGGCCAATTCCTGTAGTTCCGATTTTTTTTGTAAGGTCATACTTAATTTTGATACACATTAATTGGACTTTCTTTCTCCATAATTAGGGTTGCATGGTTTGTAAGCAAAAAATGTTTTTTTGGCGCTGTGGACGTTGTACAGTTGCAGCACATACAAAATGTGCACCATGGCCTCTAATTCATCTAAAAGATGACCAAGGAAGTGCTATTTGCTGGAGGCACCCTTCCAATTGGCTCCTTCAAAATGAGGTCTATCCTTTATCCCTTACAATTCCTCAATTCATATTGTTATGCATGAACAGGGTAACTACTTTGCCCTCTAATTTACTAGTCCCTCTTTCATGAATAGATGAGGTTTTGGACATGAACACTCTCACGCAACTTTGACCATTACTTTTCATATGAACATGTTAGTAAAAAATGTTACAATCATAATATTTTCATGAAAATCTGGTGATACTAATCTCACTTGACCGATCTAAATGTTCTTTCATGTTTCTGGTAAAAGTTAGAGGTGTTTGAATGCAAACTTTCTAGGGCGTCATTTATTTACAGCCGGAGGTTGAATCGTTAAGTATTTCCAGAAGAAGAAAAACCCAGCACAAGTATTTTTAAGCATTTTTTCTAGGAATATGGTTTTCGGTTCCCTTGCGTCTGACTTGCATCTTTGTATTCTATTTGTGCAACTATGCTGAAAGCTGCAAATCTTCTAATGCATTTCATTTAAATTAAGCCACTTCTTCCTTGAATATCAAATCGGTGTTATAGTCTTTTGTTCTCAGTTTGGCCATAGCAAACAGGATACCTACTTTTTCAAGTTTCTTTTTTGAGCTTCCGTCCCTTTTAAGTTTTAGCCCAGTTTTTCCCTCTAATATAAGTTTCTTTGATCATACCAGAAGTTCATCACTGGAAAAATTGTTTTTGTTTTTCATATATGTTCACAGAAGAGTCTTTGTTCCAGATCTTGCTTCATAATTGCTCTATTCGGATGCATGAACAATACGAATCTCTATGCCATACCTTGCATACATGGTACTCCCTCCATAAAGAAATATAAGAGCGTTTAGATAACTAAAGTAGTGATCTAAATGCTCTTATATTTCTTTACGGAGGGAGTAGTTGATACAAGTATCCATGAATGCGTAAACATAACAAATATTATCAATGCACCTCCAGAATTTGCCCATACTCCATGTGGTCTTAAGAGTTCTCTTAATGTTTCACCGTTTGTATGTCTGTAAAATGACCATTGCTCTGTGATTCTTCTTTTATCTGTTAATAACAGATCACAAACTCATGTTTTCCAAGTCCCAATGAAAAATGATTAATTTTATGGAGTTCATTCTTTATAAAACCAGAACTCTCTGCCACGAGGAGCATTTAGTTTTCTGCTGGTTCTGTTCCAACTATAGATAAGCTTGATTCATGGTTTTGTGCACTGCTGATCCTTACATTACTTTCTTTTACCTCTAGATTATTAATTTATAGGGTTTTTATCACTTATGCTATTTTATATTACCAGAAAAAGTTGACTGCATTCCATACCTTTTTGTTAATATTTGTAATGCTTGAGGTGTCTGACAGGAGTACTTTGTTTGATGGTGACAGAATGCTGACCTGACAAACAACATAGAGGTTAGTGCTGGCATAATATAACTGTATGTTGCTACCTCCCTTTTCATATTTGCTTCTTTTAGGTTGTGTTGCGCTATTTTCTTAAATAGTTCATTTTCAAGGATTTCTTACTTGTTCTTGGAGTGTTAATGCTCTGTAGGCTTTAGGATGCTTTTATCCGGTACTCCAGTCTTTAAGCAGACCAATATTGTCGTCTTGTGCTCCCTCTGCATGATAAAATAGCTGATGTTTTGGGATGTGTTTGATCAGTTGTTTTAGAATCGCCACATGCAAACATTATTTTCATATACTTTTTTTGGTTTAATTATACATACTACTATGGCTGAAAATGTACAATGGAGACTGAAAATAAGTGAAAATCATCACTTAAGAATGGGAGGGTTACAGTCTTTGGAATACATGAAGATTTGGGAGGAACCTATTTAGTTTATTAATGCTGGAATGCTGCAGAAACAAGTTAAATGATTGTCTTGTTCCAAAAAAATAATATTTTTTCAAGAAGATTATCTGTCTTGCCTACCAGGCTTTTGTGCATAACTAATGATAACAATGCTTGTTTGACAGGAAGTCTTCTGCCGACTACCTCTTCCATATGTCAATGAAGAATTCAATATTGATTCAACCATTAGGAATTTCACGGCGATTGTTTGTAAACCGCCCTCGTACACACATATCAGGCGCAGTATCCTAAAGTAATACTTGCTGTAGTTATTCAATCAAGATATCTGGAGCTATTTACTTCCATTTGACTTCTTTATTGTGGAATGAGTTTCGTGTTCGTCTGCCTTACACCTCTACATGTCATCATTGTTTTCTTAATCTTGTAAAAGATGTATATTTAGTCAAGAAGAAACGCGCCGATTCAAGTGCCGAGACTGGGTGCACAAATTGCAAATCTGATTCTGTTTGCAAAGATGATTGCGAATGCAGGTATTCTTTCTAACTCTACTAATACATTTTAGATGCATACATTAATAATGAAATTTTGGCAAAACTATCTCTAGTTTGATATATGTGAAATGTTACCGTGTTCTTAAGATGGAACCTCTGACATGGCATTCTGGCAAAAGAGCAAGCATATGCATTTGTGGGTACTTATAAAATTGTTTCGATACCCAACTATTGTACTGAACATTCTAAGTTTCTAACCGAGATTGTGGGTCAGGAACGATACAATGAGATAGCGCAGGGAGAAGAGAGGAGATTTGGGCTGCCAGATGGGCCTGACTATACATTGTAATTTGTTTCTGTTTAGTAAATGTACTGCTAACTGGATACCGCATCATCCATGTTAGTTCACATTTGCTGATTAGGAATCCATGTCGCTTACCAGGCAAAACCACCACGATCACCAGCATCAAGATTGATTTGATCTGGTTTAGATAGGAAAATAAATTGATGTTGGAGTTGTGAAAATTACTTGGACTAAAATAGAACTTCACCATCAGTTTAAACAATTGATTATTTAGTTTTTGTATATTACTGTTTTGCATCATGTATAGCTAGCTCGGGAAAGTATAAAATAATTATTTTGACAATATTGACAAAAGATCAATGTGTTTCAAATCCAGATTTGATCAATACAAAGAGAAACAAAAAAGAGGTGAATTCTGTCTATTGTCAATCCAGATTTGATCAATACAAAGATGAACAACAGCTTTATGTTAAAATAGAGAAAAGTAAAATATGAGCTCCTATTCACAATCACCACAGCATATGGATTTGAATGCGCACTATAGATTCATCTATTGTCAAATCCTGTCAACTATGGGAGTACGGTAGCACCAAAATGCGCAGTAGTATTGGATTCTTTCTTTCTACTATAGCAAATGGAGTAATGTATTTTCTTGTTATTTGAACATTAATGCTAGATTACTGTCACGCGTGCATATTACTAATCGCCGAATAAGTTAGCTTGATTGTACAGATTTTGTGCATGTGTACGATGTAGATATTTACCTAGCAACCATACTTGTATTTATTTGACATACTGAAATTTGGCTGTCTTTTATCAGGGGTCTTTCTATGAGTTGTTCCAAGAGTTGCCACTGCTCAGATCTGTGTAGCAACAAACCATTCCGCAAGGATAAGAAAATTAAAATTGTCAAGGTAGTCCTGTCTTTCAAATGATGTGCTTGTATACATTTGGACTTTGCTTGCCAATTTATTCACAAACCTGTGTAGCAACAAGCCAGTCCACAAGGATATGTTTAAACTACTCTTCTAATTTTTCAAGGTCCACTCTTTTCCCCTTCGAGAGTTTTTGTGTGCCATGAGTTGTACTGCTGGGAAACAGCTAAATGAAGGGGCATATTGTTTATACATGGACCACTTGCATAAGCACTTCACCTAATTGCTAGACAATGCAAATGAATACACTAGTTCTGTTTTCCTCGGTGGCTGCCAAAGTGCCCACTGCAGTACTTCCTTCACAAATCCCCTCTCTTGTACTATTGGATGCAAAATGACATGTGGAAATGATAGGGGTGCGTTTTGGAGAATCGGTTGTGGTGTTATGCTTAATGAAAGATGTTTATTCTACTTCTTTGACTACAATAAACAACAGCCTTTTCCCTTTACAGTCAGAAGGCTGTGGATGGGGTGCTGTTGCATTGGAGCCATTGGAGAAAGGTGATTTCATAATTGAGTATGTGGGTGAAGGTACAAATTATTCTGCTACATTAAATATTTGTCTAATAGAAATAGCAAATAGTTTCTAGATGACTGCACGTATGCAATGGGGGAAATGACATTTTGCTTGTGCCCTCATTTTCACTGGCTTTAATTCATCTAATTTCATTTTAAACCTTATTTCAGTCATCAATGACGCAACATGTGAACAACGGCTTTGGGACATGAAGCGGCGCGGGGACAAAAATTTCTACATGTGTGAAATCAGCAAAGATTTTACAATAGATGCAACTTTTAAAGGAAACACTTCACGTTTTCTAAACCATAGCTGTGATCCCAACTGTAAACTAGAAAAGTGGTAATGATTTCTGGAACAAAAAGCTTGTTTTGCATTCAGTGATGGTAATTTTTGTTTTAAATGATGATGTACCTCATTGTCTATAACTCTATATGGTTCATCAGGCAAGTTGAGGGTGAGACAAGAGTCGGTGTTTTTGCCTCTCGTTTCATTGAAGTTGGAGAGCCCTTAACTTATGATTACAGGTATTTACGTCATTTTTTTCTTCAAAAGAGTACATATATTAATCTAATTAGGCAAAAATGAGTACTTCCTCCGTCCCAAAATAAGTGTCTCAAGCTTAGTAGTACAACTTTGTACTAGAGTTAGTATGAAGTTGAGACACTTATTTTGGGACGGAGGGAGTACATTATAGCAATATGGAGGGGCAATGAATATATTGCATCAAGTGGCCTGCTGCAATCAGCTCTAGCTGCTGATGAGTTTGTGACATTTGTAGTCAAGCTTGTAACATTCTGATCCGGGTATGTACCACCAAAGTGACCAAATTAGCATTTAACTACAAATATTGTTATAGTGAGCCAGCAACTTGTCCATCTGAGCTTGGGGTCTTAGATCAGTAGGTCACTTGCCTTGGATTGTGATCTTCCAGAGAATACACCTGTAGTAGCATTCCTGGGTTCCTGTTTGCCAATTTGCGTACAGTACTATAAGCCAGAATATGCTGTTTAACTTCCCTTTAGTAGAAACGAGGTTCAGTTGTTCCTGGTGTTCTCTGGTCTCAATTAGTTGTTCAAACCTAGGTCATATGGTCAGGCCCAAACACTTCTCTACCAAACTTGGGTTATATTATCTGGCCCAAACCACTCTGTGCAGTATAGACTGAAATGGGACATGCCTGCGATGAAGTACAGCGTGCTTCCATACCTATTTCAGATGGGCTAACAAAACCCTTTTTGAACAGCCCAAGTCCTAGCTATCCTGATTGCAGGGCATTTCGCTGGTTTTGATAGATTTATTCTTCACGCAGAGAGGATATAGTAATTCTGCATGGTTTAATGTATGCTAATCAGGGGGGCAAATGAAATGAGATTCTTTCCACCTTTACATCCATATTTCCCAAGACTGGTTATTTCTTTGAACAATTACAGTTTACTCCTTTCTTCCAGGTTTGTGCATTTTGGAGAGAAGGTTAAGTGCCATTGCGGAGCAAAGAGTTGCCAAGGATACTTGGGCAGCCAACTAAAGAATCCAACACAGAACGCTCTTGCGGCTGCGGCGCTTGAGAATAATAAGTTGCTCGTGCAACAGGGCGGCTGCTCTCCTTCAAGGGTCAAAACAGAGACTCGCCTGTTACCCTGGACCAACTGTATAGAGGTTCCCTTTAACTTGAGGAGCAAAACGAAGATAGACCGGATATGCTGGGGACACAAACGGCAGCGGACGTCCCTTTTAGATCCATCGTCATCTTCAGCTAGCGTGCAGCCATCAGATATTGAAGCTGGTGCATTCATTCTATAGAGAGCTTTTGGGCTAAGCTGAAGTCCTGAGTCGATTCTGTATAAATATATCATGATGATACACTCGTATATGAGTTCATTTGAAACGATTCTTTCACATTTGCTGATTCAGGACTTTTACGGTGTTGTAAGTTGTAACATTTTCTTCATCCCATAGTCAATTTTATAGTTGAAGTTGGAGAGAACACTCTGAATCTTTTGCAAGTTGTAAGCAGGTTTGAGCTGATTGTGTTTATTAACCTCCCGTTCATGCAAATGACCTGGTGTCGGCCGTGTTGAGCTTGTTTTCCCAAAGTTGCATGCAACCCATGACAGGTGGTTGCATCCTCTTAGGCCTCTTTTGGTTTAGAGGATAGAAGTATCATGGGAATAGAGAAAACATACATAGGAAGTGAAATGACACGTATCTCAGATACCATTTGATTCATAGGATTTATTGAGTCTAGATTAATGTAATTTTCCTTTAAATGTTAAGGATTTGTTCTTATTCTGCATAGGAACAGGAGTCCATTTCTACAAGTCAAAGAGCTTCAAAGAATTCTTTCCTACAGATTCATATCCTTTAGAATTCCTACAAAACTCCTGTAAATCAAAGGAGGCCTAAAATTCTACACAACGACATGACATGACATGCAGTTCTGATATGGTCGTTGAGGTTTGCGGACAATTCAGCAGGGAGAGAATGGAGAGAAAAAGAGGATTTGATATACATGCCTAATTCTTGCTCCGTGGAGCATTCTGAAAGAGCGGAACAGCAGTGGTCGACGACCCTAGTACCTTCTTTTGAGAAGATCAAGAGGGCCTTTCTTTGGGCAGGTTCAGACAAGATTTCTGATGGCTTGAGGGTTCTCAACCTCCAAAATATGCCAGAGCTTTGGTTAACTTGGGCAAGTCTTGCAATAACACTGGCATGGATCTCTTATATGCAGCCACCACCATCAACTGCATGGCTTTCTTATCGAGCATCGACATCTCCAAGAGATAGATTCTTATCGAATAATCACCACAAGCAGCATTAGTACCCGAATCTCCGCACCATCAGAACTGAATCAGATTCGCCAGAGTTCAATAGGTCCACGACAGACAAGAATGGCTTCTAACAAAACTTTCAGGAAATAACAAAATAACATTTGCTCAATACAAGGCTTATTCTTATATTCATAAACCATGCAGCCAGAGACAGGCATTTCCATACATTCGCTCACACTGGCAGAAAACGCTAACCATTTTCACGTCACTTGTCCATAACAAAAGTAATAGGACAGGAACAGGAAATCTCTAAGAACAAACTGACGCAACACAAGCTCGTTCAGACCAGCTAGCATCACCATCAGCAGCTCTTCATCCTCTTAACAGCCCCCCTCTCATCCTTCTCCTGCGCAGCATCGTCTTCCCAGCAAAGGAAAGCATCCATCTTGGAGCCGCTCTCTAAATTGCCATGAACGTTGCAGTTCAGGACAGATCTTGGTGACCCGGTGGAGTCTTCGCCGACAGCAGTGAAGCTCTGGTAGATGAGAGCGCCCCCGTCAGGCAGCTCCTGGACGACCATGTTGGTACTATCATAGACCCCAACATTCAGCCTCTCCCCCCAGGTGCCAGCAAGGTTGCGACCGCCAAAGATGGTCACAGCAACAGAGAATTCAGACGGGCCAAAGGATCTCAGCACCATGGAGGCAGGGTCCAACCCCATGACCTCATAGCTAGCATAGCTGAAGCCGTCCTCAGGAGTGACATGAATGGTGGAGAAAGCAGAGCCATGGATGGCGTTCATGGAGTAGCCACATGGCTCGAAATCAAAGTCACAGATCTCCATCTCCGGGATTATTTCAGAGATGCCAGAGAGCTTGGTCATCTCCTTGGCACAAGATGTGTAGCCATCAGCAGAGGTCTTGAAGAAGACAGAAGCTTTCTTCTTGTCCAGACCAGTCATGCACATCTCAAGGTTGACCATGGGCTGCTCAGGCTGCTGGGTGGCATAGTAGACATGCCACTTCTGGCCTGGCTTTGCAGGATCACCAATGACATAGGCATTGCCGCCAGACTTGAGTCCACCAAAGTAGCCATTCAGGAAGGCAACCTCATCAGAGAAGTTCTTGTGTGGAGAAGGCTGTGCCTCAGGGAATATGAATGTCCCACGGGAGTACTTCACAGCAGCAAGTGGCAGGGACAACTCCTCAGCAAGCTCAAGAATCCTTGGAATGGCCAGCAGGAGCTTGGTGTAACCGCAGGTCTTGATCACAACCTTGTACGGGTAGATGAAGAGGCTTGATTCAGAGAGGACATACGAGTCAAACTTGTCATTAGAGAGCTCAGATACAATGGTGCACTTGGCAAGATCAAGAACCGAGTCGATCTGGGCACGAGAGAGAGCACGCAATCCCCTGCCATTGGGGTCAGTGAAGACTGGCGCTTCAGAGAAGGTGATCTCCAGGCGCTTCTCATATCCCTCAAACCCAATCGCAGAGACGGCCATTGTTTGAGAAGGTTGGTAGAGGAGGAAAGGCTTTGCTGGTCAGAGAAAAGCAGCTAGCCAGAGAAATTTTAGGAAGATGAATTGAAAGCAGAAGGGAATTCTAAGCAATTAGGATGGGGGCGCGAGAGGGATTATCAGGATGGCTTCCTGGAGCACTGCAAAACAGAAGCAATTGGAAGTGAGCATCTAATCATCAACAAGATATAAAAAGAAAAGAAAGGAGGAACTCAATTGATTGGATACATACGTTTGAGTAGGCAGCGGAGCGGAACTTCTCAATGCCTCCTGCAGGGCGGACGTCCTCGATGCTGTAGCCGAGGGGAGCTTCGTACATGAGGGAGGAACGACTACTGCTGGACTTTTTACCACCCTTGGATTCCATAGCACATCAAATTCTGCAGTGGGTTGGTATGGGTTAGAAACGATGAAGCACATAACATATTGCGAGGTAGAAAGTAGTACTAACATCCTTCTGGGATTCCAGTTTCACTAGGCACATAAAGTAGAGGAATATTTCACTAATCTCTACTGAATTATTAGTGTAGGTGATATTCGACCTGATTTGAAGATGAAGATTCCAGGCATAACAGAAAGGGAGGAAAACATCATGAGATAGAAACGAATTGACATAAAGCAATATTCAGGTCAGCCAAAATCTACCACAAATTGATGTACCGAACAGCATATTCGTACAGTAACACGGATAATTCCTGACTGTGTTGCATATATTTCACAAAGTCTGTGAAATTACAGATAATCTAGACGACGGCGTTTATTTACTTTTCCTATCCAGCCTAATTAACGGGACGAAAAGGAATATGATCCCTACTAGGCACAGTAAACAAATTTCTACCACGGATCAAAGACGCCTACCGAATAGAAACAACATGAGCTGATGGAGAGAAATCTTACAGTTCCAGGAAGAACCTCGGAGGCGCGCGTCGAATCTGCTGCTCGTCCTCGTCACAAACCTCGAACAGGGAGCAAGCGACGGATCTGTCTCTCCCCCCTCCTCACAGATCTCGAAGAAACGAAAGCGAACGGACGAACACAATCTCACTCCGAATTTCTAGGTTTTCGACGAGATGGTGGTGGGGAACGAACGGAGTTTGCGTTTGTGCTAAAACTGATAAACAAATGAGGCGACTTGCAAGATGGGAAAGTCACCCCTGCCTGGGCAGCGTATTTATAAGGGGCCGAGCGAGCCCTGAGAAAGGACCCGGTCCACTGGACCGATCGGATAGAGGCTCACGGGCGGGGGTGCCGAGTCACGGTGGACCGCGTTCTGGCGCTTTTGCGTGCGGACCTCGCGGCGCGGCGCGGATATGCTTGGCTGGGAGGGCTCCTCGCGTTTGCTTGGCCCAGGAGGCTTCGGACGCCTGGGAATATTTGGGAGGCGTCCAGCTGTCCCGGAAGGGTCTCGGCTCGACGCGTGAGCCCGCTGCATGCACTGTACGTGTGTGTGTGATGTGTGGATCGCCTTTCCTTTTGAAAAGGAGGTGGGGTTTTTGTTTCGTGTGGAGGAGTGGCTCCGTTGCGCTTTTTTTGATTCGGTGGCGTGATGGTGGGATCGTTTGCCTCTACGGATACCGTCGCACGTCGCTGTCGTGGACAAGTGGTGATTGAGGTTTCCACCATCTCAGGATGTGGCACACGAAATTAGTAGAAAACTTGGCCCGTGGATAGAATCGTTTTTGATAATTTTTTTTGCTTATTAATTGATCTTTTTACACTTTTCCGCCTCCTTTAACTAAAGTCATCGAAGAGAACATGCAGTCTACACCACACGCTGTTATGTCTATTCAAGTGTTGGTAGCTAATTACGTGCGTGCTTTGTTCAAAAAATCTATGCCAAAAAAGAGTGTCTGGTGTAAAGCTCCAGAGAATTTTGTGACAGTTGATGTTGATGCAGCTTTCGATGCGTCATCAGGGAGAGGCGCTACTGATGCTTGTTTGAGAAACGACATGGGGCAATTCTTGGCAGCAAGTTGTCATTCGATTACAACAATTGATGCATCAATGGCCGAAGCCCAAGCTTGCCTGAATGGGATTCACCTCGCTAACCAAATGGGTGTCAGAAAGTGGTGATACAGTCTGATTGTGCCGATGTCATTGCCACACTACAGGAAGGTGGATTCTCGGCGTCTACAGCAGCACCTATCTACAAGGATATATGTGTTCAGACTAAGTTCTTTTGTTAAAGTAGTTTTCCCTCGTTGTCCTAGAGAAGCAAATTTAGTAACTCATACTCTTGCAAAGGAGTGTAGTAGAGAGAGTAGCTTATGGGTTGATGACAATTGATTTTATCCTTGTTGATTGATGATGTAAGCACTATTCGAGCAATAAAGCATCCATGATGGCAGGTTAAAAAAAAAGTCATGATAAGATTTCTCGAACGGACGGGGTAGTCTATAAAAGCCATCGAAGAAGCTGGAACTCACCCTGTTTTCCGTTTGATTTGTCAGGCAAACTCCATCGCGCGACCCCATTTTGTTCGGCCCTATTCGTTTGGTGTAAAAGGGACAAACGAGGCGGCCCAGCGCGCGACGGCCCGAACCCATCTGGTCCGTTTTGTGTCCAGACCGACCCATTTCAAGCGCAAACTTGCGCCAGGTTTGAGTCGCGGCGGACACCAAACGGACGCGCGCCTCGTCCGTGTTGGGGCTGCGTGGCATGCGGCCACCTACCTCCCACCCGCCCACATCAATGCGCACGCGCAGGCAGCCCCGCCTGTCATCCGCCCAGGCGAACGTTCCGGTCCTTCTTAAACGGGAACCCGTGGACCCGTCGTCGTCCACACTGCCCCACTCCACCTCGCGGCCTCCTCAAAACCGGACAACCCCAAACCCCCAAACCCTAGCCTCGAACTCGCTGCCCGGCCGCCCACAGCCATGGGGCTATGGAACTACGACCGCAAAGGCAAGTACGACCGCGAGGCTGGCTCCTCGTCGGGACGCCGCTGCAGCTCCGTGAAGGAGGAGCCCGCATCGCCACCGCGTCGGGCCCCCGCGTCGCCCGCGTTCTCCATCGCGCCCACAGCCGCCGACGAGCGCGACCGGCACTACATCGAGGCGGTCGTATGCCGCCGTTATTGGGAGACGAGGACGCTGCTACCCTGGAGCGACGTCCACCTCCCCAACAACTGGCACTTGTCGGCCGACCACGTGCCAATCCCGCCGGTCCCGCTGAGCGACCGTGCGCGCCGCCAGGAGATCGAGCACCACCGCCGCCTCCTCCCAGACGACCTCTACTATGACGAGAGGTACGCCCCCGACTCGCCCCTACGGGACACTTGGTTCCGGGATGAGCACGACATGCGGCGGGCATCCTTCTTCGCTGGCACGTCGACGGGGCCGCGACGGTCACGTGAGCACCGAGTGGCTGCTCCCCAGGCACGTGGGCGTACGCGGGTGCGCGGCCTCACGCCCACGCCGTCGCCGTTGCCATCTCCATCGCCACCACCACCTCCTCGCATGACAGTGGAGGAGGAGGCCCGTCTCATGGCGCGTGTCATGGAGGACTCCATGCACACGCATGATGAGCGCCAATGCGAGGGCCTCGAGAAGATGATGGCCCTCTCTGCGGCCGGCGACGTCGCCATCCCCGAGCTGGAGATGGTGGCGAAGAAGGAGATGATGGAGGAGCTGCCGGCGGCCGCGTTCCACCCGGGCCTGGTGGGCCAGGGGTGGAGCTGGTCGTGCACGGCAGAGCAGATGGCAATCGCCGTGGGGGGCGTGAACTGGTGCCCCACGCCGTCGTGGTCACCGGAGCGGGATGCCTTGCAGCGGGAGGAGGTGGTGCAGGCACCTGCCACCTTCCACCAAGCCGCCCCCATGCACCAAGGACCACCGGCCCACCTGTGGACGCCGCCGGACTACGTCGACCTCGTTAGTGATGACGACGACACCGGCGGCCACTGAAGACGGCGACGGCCACGACATCGACGGGCGCGACACGAGCGCGCGGGCGACGTTTTTTATTTTGTTTTTATGTTAATTATGGAACTGGGCCGTTTAAGTGGGCCGTGAAACTGGGCCATTTTGTGGCCGTGACCTCTAAATATGTTTTAAGTTTTTTAACTGCGTTCATTTACTTTTTAGGCATTTTATTTAAGTTTTTTTTGTTTTCTTAATCATGTCCACCCCAGACATGATTTGGGATGCGGTCGCGCGTTGGGCGCACCCACGACCCAATGGACAAACACGGACATGGGCGAACCCATTGCCGCCCCAAAGGGACAAAATCCGGCCAAACCAGATGTCCGTCTGGGGTCGTGCGGTGGAGTTGGCCTCACATCATGTGGAATCGCTAGCCTCTCCGGGAACAGTTCCATTGATTGGGTTTCACACTAAAATCAAAATTTTGAATGAAGATATAATTGCTTTGCTAAAGTTGTTCCTTTCTAGGAATGCTTTCATTTCTTCAGAACACTAGAATAGTGTATGATCACTTTAGTTAGGGCATCTTCACTAGCAACCCGCAAATTTCTTTCCGCATCCATGGAGACGAATGTGGAATGATGCCATCCAAGATCCAACCGTAGCTGCATATATTATCAAACAACTCGAACCAACGGGACGAAATTTGATCAAACCGAACAAATTTTGATATAAACAAGGTGGATTTCATTGAAAGTAGAATAATTTCTACATAAAACTGGATGATATTTCGTCCGGTGAATGAAAAACCCAAAACTATCCTGTACTTGACGGCGCCCTCGTAGGTCATGCCGGGCTGGCGGGCGGCTCCTCCTCCGTCATTGTTGCCCGACCCGACGCCGGAGTCATCATCGTCGGGCTTGCAGCGGAAAAATGTGGAGACGTCGCGACAGGGCTTCCCGGCGGCCGCTTGATGCTCGCAGATGATTCTCTCCGCCTCCTCCTGTGTCATGGGCAGTGCAGCCGCGGCCATCGAGGACGTGGGCTGGGGGAGAGGGCGACAATCGTTGGCGGGGGTGGCGATCTTGGCGAGGGACCATTCCTCGCCGTACCTGGCCATCTCCCCGTCGAGGCGGCACAGACGATGCTTGGTCGTTTTCGACGTCGTCACTGAGTGGTCCAGGGCCCAGGCGTACGCCAGGTCCGGGTCCACCGCGATGTCTGGTGGTGAGACGTCCGAGCCCGCGAACTTGGATCAGCGCGTGTTCCGCCGGCACTGCTTCCGGTCGGCATACTCCTGCGTCGTCATGCCGCTCCGGGGCGACAACGAGGAGCCGCCGCTACGGAGGTAGTTGATATGTCTCCAACGTATCTATAATTTTTTATTGTTCCATGCTATTATAATATATTAATCTTGGATGTTTTATATGCTATTTTATATATTTTTGGGGACTAACCTATTGACCTAGTGCCCAGTGCCAGTTTGCTGTTTTTTTGCTTGTTTTTGGCTTTTCAGAAAATCAATATCAAACGGAGTCCAAACGTGATGAAACTTTACAGTGTTTTTCTATGGACCAGAAGGGACCCATGAAGGTTCGGGAGAAGACCGGAAAAGTCACGAGGGAGCGACAAGCTGACCAGGCACGCCCCAGGGCGGGCGTCCCCTGAACTTGTGGGCCCCTCGTGGCACCTCTTGACCTAATTCGGCCTCTATAAGTTTCCAAATATTCCCAATATACTAGAGAGCCACCCGAAACACTTTTTCCACCGTCGCATGCTTCAGTTCCTCCGTGATCCCATATAGAGGCCTTTTCTGGTACTCTGCCGGAGGGGGAATCGATCATGAAGGGCTTCTACATCATCCTTGCTACCTTCCGATGATGCGTGAGTAGTTCACCACACACCTACGGGTCCATAGCTAGTAGCTAGATGGCTTCTTCTCTCTCTCTCTCTCTCTCTCTCTCTCTCCCTCTCTCCCTCTCTCCCTCTCT